>NC_080712.1:12197645-12467645 GCF_019097595.1 Hemibagrus wyckioides
GCAACAATAAATGTATGAAAGCTGAGTTTCTTATTCAAAATGAGACGTGAGACTGAGTCAGAAAAACACAAGTTATTTAATGCAACATATAGCAGCGGTCAGTATTACAGTACACACATTATTACTGACTTTCTTCAGTATGCCTGAAGGCTAGATTAAATATCATGCATTTTATATTACTGAAATAATAATTCAATTCCTTTCCCCAAGAACTCAACTTTTAACCTGCCAGTTTTTTCTAGCATATCACCTCAAACCAACAACCATTTCCCAAATAATACTCTTAGCCCCTCCTCTTTTCCCCAGTAACTCACCTCTAACCTTCACCATTTTCCCAAGTACTTTATCATAAATACCTACCCCTTTTCCCAATAACTCAGTTTTAACCCCTGACCTGATCTATGGACCCATTGTTAACCCTTTCGACGGTGCACAGGGGTAAGCATGGGCACCCTGACTGGTCTGCAGTAATGCAGCCTCATACGCAACAAACTGTGATGCACTATGTTTTCTGACACCTTTCTATCATAACTTCTTCAGCAATCTGAGCAACATTAACTCATCTGTTGGATCAGACCACACAGGCCAGCCTTCACTCCCCGTGTACATCAATGAGCCTTGGCCACTCATGATCGTGTCGCCTGTTCACCACTGTTCCTTCCTTGGACCACTTTTGATAGATACTGACCACTGCAGACCCCACAAGAGCTGCAGTTTTGGAGATGCTCTGATCCTGTCATCTAGCCATCACAATTTGGCCCTTCGTCAAACTCGCTCAAATCCTTACGCTTGTCCATTTTTCCTGATTCTAACTCATCAACTTTGAGGACAAAATATTTACTTGCTGCCTAATATATCCCACCCACTAACAGGTGCCATGATGAGGGGATAAAGACACATATACATATAAAACAGGGACTGGTAGAAGCTACGTGTTTTAAGAAATGGAGGATTGAATTAAATTGCCCTGGTTTAAAGATTTGTCACATTACATCCCTTTCATCTGAAATTCAGTTCAATAGGTTTATTGTATAGGTTTATTATTTAGTTTCCATGGAAAATTGTTATTCCATATACAGAATCAAAACTCAGAATACTCAAAGAATGTTATAGCTTTATTTAAAAAATAATCATAAATAAATAAGAACAACCACATTTACAGAACATTGATAACTCCACATAAATTCCTTTGACAAATACATCAACTTACTCTTAGAGACACAAATTATCCAAGAAATCAAGCAGAATTAGGACAACACTGTACAGTTCCAAAGCAAATAATAATTTAAATGGGTGTAATGATGAAATAATGAAAAATGCCATCAGGTTGGAGATTGCTTACTTCCTCACAGGTAACCACCTTATTATATGACTAATCACTTCTTTTAATGTTAAAAAAAAAAAAAAGTACTATGAATATGTGAGCCAACAACAACCAGTCATTTATCAGCACAGCATGGAGTACAATAACACAACATTTCAATTCTCACAAGTCAAAAACTGGCCAGACTCAGAGGTGACCACAATTCTGGGGATCTGGATCGCAGCACCATCCAAGTTGTCATTTCCATCCTAAAAGCAACAACAGATAACATCACATATATTAAAACCATTAATAACATTCATTTTATCTTCTATCAGACTGTTGTGGTGAGTGCCCTCTTCTATGCGGCAGTGTGCTGGAGAGGTAGCATCAAGAAGAAGGACGCCTCACATCTGGACAAGCTGGTGAGGAAGGCGGGCTCGATTGTGGGCTCAGAACTGGACAGCCTGACATTAGTCTATCTATCTATCTATCTATCTATCTATCTATCTATCTATCTATCTATCTATCTATCTATCTATCTATCTATCTATCTATCTATCTATCTATCTATCTATCTATCTATCTATCTATCTATCTATTTAAAAATGAGGTCTTGTATGCCAAATAGCTCCAAAGCATTAAAAAATGATGAATATACACATTCACACATTCACACTCGTGCACACTTACATATGTGTTCTGAGATGCTTTTCTGCTCACTGCTGTTGTAAAGAGCTGTTATTTCAGTAAACTACTGTAATCTGGTCATTTTCTTCTCATCTCTCTCACCAAAAAGCATTACATCAAAAGCAACTACAGCTCATCTGACGTTTTGTACCACTCTTTGTAAACTCTAAATCTGGTCATTCTTTTATCTAATATTTTTTATTGGTATAAATGAAATATTTTGAATATATCTTGGCACACTCTGTCCCTGGTTGACTGTGTGATACCATTTGTTTCTGACCTCATCTTATGACAGTGGTATCCTTATTTTGACCTAGAAATTCTTTCAGTTCTGTTTTAGACAAGCACTGCTAAACAGGTGACAGTTTCCTCTTCTGTAATTTATAAATTGTAATAAACTCGCCAGTGAACACGTCAGCCATGACATCTGTTTCTGCTGACGTCTTTTGTTTACCTATTGATAACACTGAATATTACACCTTTCTTCTGCATAAATACTCCATGTTCATCTCTGTACATTTAAAAGAGTTTTGCCGTTCAGTCACTGTCTCTGTGTGGTTCCTGCATGGCAAATATCTTCCCTGATATCAGCAGAGGTAGCGGCAGCAACATGGCTCAGGCTTCTACTTAGATCAGACAACTAATCTAATATTATATAATGCAAAATGCCCGCCCCTCTCCAACCCTCACACAAAAATGGGGGTGTTTGTTATGGTGGTAGCCCTAACTACAGAATACAAGAATCTGAAATGGGTTAATGCATGATGATAATTAAATATAAAGAACTGTAAAGAACTACTGGGACAATTCACTGCCAGACCACTAGAGGGGGTGCTGTAGGGTTGATTGCTACTCCATGTTAAGCATCATGTGATCATGACGTGTTATGTTACCTGTTTTTATTTATCCCTAATGTGTTGCCTTATTTATACGTGCCATTTTCATATCTATCCTTGTCCAGTTATTGTTTACTGTCGTGTTTGGTTCCTTGTGTTCCTGTTTCGGTTTTGCCATGTTGAGTTTTGAGTGTTCATGTACTGTTTATTTTTTGTTCCGTTGTCTTTTTTAGTTAAATAAAACAAGGGAGGTTTTTTGATCCTGCACATGGGTCTAATTCGTTGTGACTTTTAAAACGTGACACAAACAAAAAGTTTTAAAATCCAGCTGTTTTCCCTCAGGCCCTGGCTTCAATACCTACATTAAATCACTAAGCATACAGTAAAAGAGCAGCAGACTTACAGATTCACCATCAGAGCCAGAGGAGATGTAGGATTTGCATGTACTGCTTTGGGACAAGTTCCCAGACACATCCGAGGTTCGGTTGGTTATAGTGGAGAGTCTGGTAGATATAAAACTGCTGTGGAGAGATTGAAGATCCCTCTGAGGAACACACAGCAGCACACGCAGGCATGGGATATATTTGGCTATAGCCACTCTGAAACACACACAGACAACCATGTAATGCATAGAAGTACTGTAGTGCAGAGGTCTCATGAGGAGGAGCACAGGTGTGGAAGCTACTCTCATAACAATTTGCAATTCAAAAACACTTCCAGATTGCCGGTTACTTCAATGCAATTCCTGCAGTCACATGCAAAATCACCATTTTGACCAAATTTCTGGAGTATCAGGAACTACAGAGCAACTATGAAACTAGCAGAGTAATGTCAACAGTTTGACATTGATTTTATACCAATGAAGAAGATGGCTTTTATTTTTGTCACATAAACATTACAGCACAGTGAAATTCTTTCTTCACATATCCCAGCTTTGGAAGTTGGAGTCAAAGTGCAGTGGTCAGTCATAATGCATTGCCCCTGGAGCAGACAGGTTTAAGGGCCTTGCTCAAGGGTCCAACAGCAGCAGAATTGTGGTGAGCTTCCAATCTACAATCAGAGCCTTAATCACTTGAACGACTCTGACGTCAATTGTTCCTTATAAATAGCTGGACATGAAGGCATCGGTAATACTGTATTAGGCTTTGTGGCTAAGTTAGTAGGCTATCGATTAGCAAAGTTGCCACTGTTGAGCTCGAGAACAAGACCTTGAACTACTCATTTGTATTCTGTCTGTATTCTGTATTCTCTCTGTCACTATGGAGAAAAGCTTCAGCACGGAAAAGTGAAAATATGTTCCTTATACAGGTTTTAATCACAGCTTTAGGTTTTGAGGACTGATTTGTTTAGCCATGTTTAGAGTTACAGGATGCAATTAAATGCAATTAAAAATAAAGTTAGAGCAACAAATCCTCAAATAAATCCTCTTATCCTGGTTATGTGACACTGCCTGTACATGTGGCCTCGAATTTATATTCAGATTAATTATTAGTCAAATGTAGAGTTGGAAAACCCCAAAGTGAAGCCTTTTTTTTTTTACCTATGCATAAGGAAGAAATGAATAAATATATATTATTTATTTCAGCTTACTGAAGACAAAGATTATGAAATGGACAGTTTTTCGTTTTAAAAAACCTTTCCAATACCACCCAGAGTGAAAGTACTCAGGGAAGGATAAAGATGCTCTGTTAATACCTGTATTTGGGGTGTGTGATGGCGTAAATGATGGGATTGTGGATTGCTGAAGCCTTGGCTATCACAGCAGGTACTGAATTCATATATGGTGTCAGCATATCTGCATAACTACAAGAAAAAAAAACACAGACAAGACTGAAGAGGTCAGAGAGGTCGTCTTGTGTTTATGGTATGTGAAATCTTGAATGGTATTTGATTGTGCTTGAACTTGAAAAGGGACAGACTGGAATTTTTGTAATTCTGTAACTTGTACTGAAAAAGTAAAACTTGAATTGAAGAGAATGCAGTACTGTATTTTGAGTGAAGGCTGGAAAGAAATAAATCCTGCAATTTTAAAATGATTTTCTTCTGGCGATAAAGTCTAAAGTGTATGACTGCTTTGTTCGAGTGTGCGTGTGTGTGTGTATTCACCCAGCAAATGCTGTAAGGGCCACAACTGAATAAGGAGACCAGGAGATGACATACAACAGGATGACAATCAGAGCAACCTTGGCCATTTTCCACTCTTTCTTCATCTTGTTGAATCTCTTCACAGTATCTCTGGTATTGCATCTGTCCATCTTCCTCACATCTCTTTAACAATCAGAGAAATAACATGTTAGAGTGTACTGTAAATGCTCCGTTTAACAGATAAATGCATGTTTATGGGATAAATGCATGTAAGCTAGGGTACTATTTAACATCAGCCCTCATTCATCATTGTCACACAGAAAGATGTATGACTTGTCTGATTCATAAATCTGTCATACAACATCAAAATGAGCAGTGATTCAAACACAGCTGCGTGGGAGCAAACATCTGCCCACTAGCGCCATACTTCCATGTTATACGTATAAGCCACAAACCAGTTCACCTTTACACACAACAAATTTACATGAAATATTATTTACTTAAGCAGGTATAATTAAAGTTAGTCAACCAAAACGAAAAAATATATTCATCAGAGCACAGCTGTCCAATATCTGGGGAAATTTCAATTACATTTCTGTGAAGCTGAGTTGGAGGTTGCTGCAAATGAAAATACTTCTTTTCTCATTTTTGTTTCGTACTCACTGATTGCTGTTACGAATGGCATGGAAGATGAAGACATAGCAGTAGATGATGACGATGAGAGGTATGAAGAAGACAAAGATAAAGAGCATCATTGTGTATGCCCGAACCGAGGGGATAAAGGTCACATAATCCCACGTGCAAGACGTCATCAGACCTTCAGGAATATAGGCACCTGACGACAAAGATAAAGAAGAAAAAGGGAGAGAGAGAGAAAGAGAGAGCGAGAGAGAGAGAGATCATTTACTTTCAGTGACAAGTACTGTATAAAACTGTACATTTCCTGTACATAATAATACTAAAAACAACTCCAAAAAAATGGATAAATCTGAATAATATTCAATAGTTAAATGAAGGATATATATATATATATATATATATATATATATATATATATATATATATATTCATCTTTATTCTTCACAAGCCTTACCAAATCTGGAAAACAAAAAAAGAGAAAAAGCATTTCAACAGAAGTGTTTATGAAATGCTGTCAGGTTCCTGCCTTAATCTTTCTATACCAAACATCTCTGAAGGTATTTTTGTGCATGAGACAATAGTGGCCTATTTTCATTTTCCTTTCATGTTTTTGTCTGCCTTCTCTTTCTGTTTCTTTCTGTGAACAACGCTGACAGATTTTTTTCAGCGCACACAGCAAACAAGTTGCCAGAAGTGTTTAAAAAGACAGACAGACAGACAGGGCATATGACTCCTAGGGCATGCTTTATCTTGGCACTGAGACTCAAAGACAAAATGTGCCACAGGGACCGATGCATCAGCCAATCCTGTCAAGCAAGTCAACAGTAGTCTCTGTCCATGAAGACAATGAAGTCTTATCCACAGACAGCACACTGCATGCAAAGCCTGTCCTTACCTTCTGTTTCACATCCCAGGGATTAAACTGGATAGATGTGAGGTAAAGTATATCCATGTCTATTTTGAAAATACATGGTTGTGTATCAGCACCTATACTTTAACATGGTGTGGATATACAATTAATGTTATTTTAGTGATCCAAAAGTTTATTACCGAAGACTTAAACCAAGTTTAATCCCTAATTTCTTAAACCAGAATGTAAGAAATTGGGTGGCTCATGGCCAATCAAATTAGCGAATAACCAATGTTATAGCATTACAATTCAAGTGTACTGGCAAGGAAATAGAGCCACAATTGCACTATATTACACCGGAATCCATAGAAGATCTTTCTTATAGTCGAAACGCTGAATAATTGGGTGTGACTCATTACACAACTTCCCCCAAAGAACTCACTCCAGCCAAAGAAGGGTGGCAGGCTCCAGCCCAGAGAATACACCCAGGCACATATCAGGACAAATAGTGCCTTCTTCTTAGACAGCATGCCAATGGAGCTCAGGGGTCGGGTGATGACGAAGTAGCGATCTACTGCGATGACCATTAGCGTGATCATGGAGCAGATGCCAAACAGAGCCCCACAGAACGCATACAGCTCACAACCTGTGCAGGGACACAGAGCAATGTGTCATCATGTATAACTGATCAGGAAAAAGCAAATTTGAGACACATATGGACTTTCCAGAACTAAAGAAACACTTTGCAGCGGGAAGAATAAAATTCAAGATTCACAAACAAAACTGTAATTAATTCCAGAGCAATTTTGCTTAATTTCATACAAAAGAAGAAAAACCTCAAAGGGCTGGCTTGTGTGAACGCTTATGAAACCATGTTGACTTTTCTGCTATCATTTTACAGCTATCTCTCCATTCCGAGCCAGGGACATCCTGTTAGAGTGAACGTAGATCTCAGTGTACTCTCTATTCAGCAGTTATAGTCTGACTAATTTATATTAAGATAAAGATATTTTTATGATCAGTTCCTTTATATAGTATATTTCAGCATGGCTCTAAAAGATTGCAGTGAGGAGACATTGGCTGTGGTGAAATACTAGCTCCTGCCATGGCAAGTGGATAAGGCCAGAATAAATTTAACACCGAACAGAAAGCACACTTCATGTCAAGCTCCCTTTCTTGACTCTATGCCATGAATCTCAGTGACTTGTGTTCTTTTCCATTTAATTAGACTCATAACCTGATCAGTGGCAAATACAACCGCACTTTAGAGGCTTTCTAAAGTTCACTATGAAGGTTGTAGTCAGAGAAATATGCCAAATGAAACAAATAACATCCATGTTAAGCTATTATGAGCCTCAGATATTCCATCCACACCTTATAAAGTGCCTGAAAAAAGCAAGGAATTTTATAAGGAAATTTAGTGACGAACCCAGACAACATAACTAACACAACGATGATCATTCTTAAGCATTTAATGAATATTGAGTTTGTTGGGGAAGGGGGGGGGTTGTAATTTATTAGGTACTAATGAAGTACTAAAAAGAATTAGGAATTAAAGAAAAATAACTTTTTTGACAGAAATCAATTTTAATCAGTCTGTGGCGCTCACCTTTCTCTCCAAAGACCCATCTCTTGTGTATACTTGTTATGAAAAATATTGGTGACTGAGTGGCACACATGAAGAAGTCTGTGATGGCAAGGTTTATTATAAACATATTGGCAGGAGTCCTAAGAGTTCGAGTCCTACAAGCAAACACACACACACACACACACACACAGAAACAATTATTTCTTTTTGACATCTGTCAGTATCAGTATCCCCAAGTGGCATGAAGGTCACATTGAAACTTATCGCATGATTGAGCTTAGCACAGTGCCAGAGTAAAAAGCATCCCTAATTTCAGAGAGGCTTTTCTGCATCTGATGCCTTATGCCGTTAATTATTTAATCATGACTTTGATTAAAATGGAAACCTAAGCATTGTTTCATAATTGAAAATATGAATCATCAGACATCTAAATGAATAACAACAGAATGATTGGCACTGGAAACAAGCTGGAAATACTGATGCGTCTTATTAACAGAAATATATTTGCTGCAATTTGTTTTGAATGAAACTTTCAGTGTCAACTAATCCTCCTCCTTAGACCCCTTCAGAGACTGAAAACGCCACCTTCAGAAAACTGTGGTTGACTAATCATGATGTGCGTTTGAGTTGGTAAAACACTCGGCAGGTAGCTTACCTGGTGAAAGCGAAGATGACCAGGAAGTTGCCTACGATGCCTGTGACGCCAATGGCGAAGATTACTGCACCGATTAAGTAGTGTGCGTGATCAGGGACATCGACTGTAGGGAAAAGCTGAGGGGGCTCATGCACCATAGCAACCTCCAAACACAAGCAGAAGATAGCACAATTAATAAAAGTTTTATGATGATATATGTTTGGCCAAACCATTCAAATTCCTCTAGTAGTGCTAATAAAACTTGAATGAAAATAAGCAGATGTTCATTAGCACTGTTAGACATGCAATGAGGTGAGCTGATGGAGTTTGATATTTTGCACATTGTGTTCCCCAAAACTAAAATGGCAGGAAACAAACTGGAGAATAGATAAAAAGGCATTCTTGCATGGGAACATTAATAAATAGACATCCTGTAGACATCCTGTTTGATTGAGACATTTTCCCATTTGTGAGCATTATCAAAATATCTGAAGGAAATTTTGGAAATAAACACAAAATCTAGACCTGCAGGGAAATGTCTGTGTTGGTTTGGTTACAATTCTGGCAAAACATTATATTGTTGTTCCTTTAGATTCCCATGTAGTCCTCAAAAGACCATTTATCAACTAATTTTCCACTAATTAAATGAAAAACGTCTTGGTTTCATTTCATCACCTTGGTTATTAAGACATTTATACCTTTTTCATCACATTCGTATTCATACTTCCAAGTAACTTAGGAAAAGTGCAGCTTGAAAATGAAAGTGATTATGAAAGTGATAATCTATGGGCTCTGAGTGTCTCTACCTCACTCATTGATTAATAATCCTTCACCTTATCTCCCTTATTTTCCCCCTTTTTCATTGCTAATTGCTCTCCACTTCTCTATCTGACAGCAGGAGGATCTGTGATGAGTTGTTGGGGCCTTTTGTCACCTCTGTCACTGCAATTAATAGGGTCTTTTCACTCCTGATGCTGATAAATAACAGAACGACAGGAACAATTTTCTTTGGCCCTGATATTGAAGGCCAACAGGGAGAAAATGACCCAGGTGAAATGACCCTGAGGATAACAATAAGACAACTGGCTCTGTCTCTGGTATATATACAGAATTTTTCATTAAATATATACAATATACAATATATTTTTTTTGTCTCAAATGGTTGATATTTTACATCAGACTCTTGTAGCAGACTCTGTGCTGTTTTATCAGAAAGGTACACTCTCATCACTGATCTGACATAAACAATATAGATGATAGACTCAAACAATCACAAAAATTTCAGTAGAAAGCACCAGATCATTTGGTCCAAGATCTCTTGATCTGCATGGCAAATTCTGTTAAATGATATTTTAGCCTAAAATCTGATAGACTCTGTCAGGAGGTTAAGACCTTGGTCATGGATGGATATTGCAACAAAAAAAAAACAGTCTGACGTCAACGCAGAAATGGCCTTTGCATGGCAAATTATCCATGTTCCTAATACATTTAACCTCGCAGCCATTTTACAGTCCAGTATCTCCTTCCATTCAAGCTACAAGCATGACTCAACTTTATCACCACCTCTCAAATCACAAGGAAGATGTGAATGCCAATTCACAGTACTGGCACCCAGGCTGTGGAATTAAATTTCCTTGGCTGTCAAAAAGCCCAGACATCTGATTGTCTTCAAAATATGACTGGAGACATACTGTAACCAATCACTTTGCACTTAACGCATTACAAACAAACCCTAAACTCATACTCTGTCTTGCTGGACTAACTCCTTTGTAACAAAAAATAACACGTCTGACAGAGCATTACACCCCTGGCTGCTACCTTAACCTTAATCGCTTAATTTGTTTTCATTTTAGAGCCTATTTAAGTTTAAAGCTCATATTAATTGAACTCCCAGACTCCCAAACAACATAAATATCTCTTTTCCTAATCATTGCTCTTAGTGAAATTACCTTACTGTTTGGGGAAGACCTAGGACAGGCAGAGTAAAGGCACAGAGTGGTTCAGACACTAAGGAACTAAGAAAACAGACACTGTCGGGAGCTACTAGGACAGTTTCCTGCCAGACCACCAGAGGGGGTGCTGGCAGGCGATTCACCATAACCTTATTTTTGTTTCTGTAGTCCAGGGATCCTTAAATCTCTCCCATGAGATCCACTTTCCTGCTCTGAGTTTAGCTCTAACCTTAATCAAACACACAGGTAGAGGAGTTTGATCAGGGTTGGAGCTAAACTCTGCAGTGCATTGGCCCTCCAGGGCAAGATTTGAGGAACCCTGCTGTAGTCCCTACGTGTGTTGTGCCATACCCTTCCTATTGTTCCGTTTTCCCGCCATGTCACCTGTTCCCCAATTACCCTAATGTTTTGTCCTATATATACCAGCCCTTCTGTATGTCGTTGTATTTTGTTTTTTGTTCGGTCAGACGTCGTTATGTTTCCCATGTTATTGTCACATTTTGTTAATCACGTTGTATTTGTCCAGTGTTCTGTTTTAGTGGTGTTAATAAAGCAGCGCTTTGAATTCATCTCGCTTGTGTGTCTGATAAACTGCATGTGGATGATCGTGGCTACCATGGAGATCTGGGTTCGATCCCTGCTTTATTTACAATCTGATATGTTACACTGATGCAGTGGACAAATGAGATCTAGAGGAATTCAGCACACTTAAATTTCTCTGTACTGACACAGCTCTCTTTTTCATACATGACAGTTATAAAGACAAAACAGAGAAACAGATTGCATAAGATAAATAATTCTTCTGAGATTGATTACACATGTTCAAAAATGACACATGCTGCTACAAAAGCCCGGTGCCTCAAAGGATGCTTTAAGTGATAACAGCTGAATTCAGCTGCAAGTACAGATGAAGTACATGGGAACAGACACAACATGGGGCAACAGAACTAACAAAGAATGTATCAGAGGTCTGAAAAGTATCCTGGATGTTTCCAAAAATTAAGTCAGTAAAATAAATGGGTTATTTTCTATATGTCTGCAGTAATTATTTATGTTAATAACAACAACAACAATATTGGAAATAATAATAATAATAATAATAATCATCATCATCATCATCATCATCAGAATCAGAATCATAATAATAATCATAATCATTTTCATGCAGGTTCTTACAGATAGAGAAACATGTCAATATTTTCCTTCAGTCATAGTAACTGCTGTGTATACACACTCACTGATCGCTTTATTAGGAACACCTGTACACCTACTCATTCATGCAATTATCTAATCAGCCAATTGTGTTCCAGCAGTGCAAAGCATAAAATCCTGCAGATACAGGCTTCAGGAAATGTTCAGATCAACCATCTGAATAGGGAAAAATGTAATCTCAGTGATTTTGACCGTGACATGATTGCTGGTGCCAACCATGAAGGGCTGGTTTGTGTATTTCAATAACTGCTGATCTACTGGGATTTTCAGACACAACAGTCTCTAAAGTTTTCTCAGAATTTGGCACCAACAGCATGACTCCACAAACCCAACCTGCCTTGTGTCTACAGTCCAGGGTGATGGAGGTGGAATAAAGGTGTGGGGAATGTTTTCTTGCCACGCTTTGGAACCGTCAATAAAAATAAATCACTAATCACTACAAGACTATTTCAGTATTGTTGCTGGTCATTTGACCAGAATTTATCATCTTCTAATTAATCTTCCTGCCTGATAATGCACCATGACACAAAGCAAAAATCGCCTCAAACTGGTTTCATGAACATGACAATAAGTTCAAAGTGCTTTTAGTGGTCTTCCCAGTAACCTGATGTGAATGCAAATGAACACCTTTGGAATGTGGTTGAACAGCAAAAATCTGCAGTAACTGAGTGATACAATTATGTAAACATGGACCAGAATCTCAAAGTAATGTTTCCAGCATCTTGTGGAATCCTTGCCATGAAGAATCGAGGCTGTTCTCAGAGCAAAGGGAGGTCATAGCATTAGTATAGTATTTCCAATAAAGTGCTCAGTGAGTGTACATTTATTTAGATAACAGTTTAAAAGCACCAGATGAATCTCAAAGGAATGTTTTCAACATCTTGTGGGATCCTTGCCATTAAGAATTGAGGCTGTTGTTCTGCTCAAAACTGCATAGGTTTTGGCAAGATATATTTTCTTGGTATTCTGCGGCATATGATCGGGTTTTTTTTGCCCGAAATGGAGTTGGCCATTTTTGGCTGCTCTGATACAGTTTTATCTTTGCCTTATTATTTGCAGTTGGCCTTAATGCTGGGCATGGTGGTGGCCAAAAGAATTATATTAAGGGAATGGAAATCTACTACCTCCCCATGTTATCAGAAATGGCTTGCGGAGATGGTCTCTGTCTTACATCTTGAGAAAATACGGTTTAGGGAAGCAAAGTCCCTCAAAAATTTTTCCAAAGTCCCTTCCTCGAACGTTTATGTGACAGTGGAATTTCAAGAGTTTGACATATGTGAAGTTAGGATTTATAGGCTGATTATTTCCCCCCTGTTTGTGATTTGCTTTTTTCTTTTGTACTTTATTTAGGCATTTAATGTCAATTTTGTCTTCTGGCCTCCTATTTGTTTTGTTTTTGTTTTTCTGGTATGTTCTTTTTTTGTTGTTGTTGCTATAAAACCAATAAAATATAACATATCAAGAATTGAGCCTGTTTTCAGAGCAAAGGGATCCCTTACCCAGAATTAGTAAAGTCTTCCTGATAAGCTGCTCAGTGAGGTTAAATTTTGTCAGATAAAGGTTTAACAGGATCAAATAAAAAAGCCTTAAAAGATGTTTTGTATCATTACACTGACAAAGTCAGCAAAAGAAAAAAAACAAGCCTTGCAGCTGCAGTTAAATTCATGACGGAAACAAATATATCAAAACCTAAATGCTTTATCTAAGTAAGTTCCATGATGTTAAAGCTAACAGGTCCAATAGCATAACATAAAATCTATTGAATGATGCTCTTCCTGCATTATTGCCACCTGTATAAATAAATTCCCCACACCTACAAATCTCCAGTTTTTACTCCAACTCTTGCCAGAATATTATTTTGAGTTAACACCTGTTGGAGTATTATAGGTTCCATACAACATGAAATAAAATCCTCAATATCATCAAATGCATCATTTCCCCTGCACCTGCATTATCCTGTTTATTTTTCCACAGGCCTTCTAAGCTGCTCGAATGAAGGAGACCAGATCTATACTGTAAATGCACACAAATAGAAATATAAAAGTGTAAGCTGTATTTAGGGCAAAAGCACTGGTGGTGTGAAGCCAGAAATAATACATTTCTTTGCAAACAGTCATTCATCTCCAATGAAGAACAACAGGTCACAGGGAAGCTTTGAGCTTGCATAACCTCCATTAGAGAAAATAGTGAAAATGGTGTCTATAGTGTTCATTAGAGTCTAAGTACACAAAACACTTATTTTGTACATAAAAGAGAGTCATAAAGGAGCATTAGAAAGGAGTTGGCTAATACACAGGGAATACAGATCTTTGCTCTGTGATTTAGACAAGATAATGTTGGAAATGGGCTAATATGGTCATTCAGGAGTCCAAGAATGCTTTAAAAGAAAAATAGCCAAGAAACATTTTCAAATGTATTGCAAAAGTAGCCGAATTAACCCAGCAATTATATTTACAAAGAGACAAGTCTAAAGAAAAGCTGAACTGCACTGACTAGAGTAATAAACAAAAGATTTAAAGTTAATATTCAGGACACCAATTCAATCGACAAGGAACAGAATCTTAAAGGAATGTTTCCAGGATCTTGTGGAGTCCATGCCATGAAGAATCGAGGCTGTTTTGAGAGAAAAAGGAGGTCATAGGATTAGTATAGTGTTTCCATTAAAGTGCTCGTTGAGTGTATATTTATCTAAAGGTATAAAAGCATCAGAAGTTTTAATGTCATTGTGCTGATAAAACTTGCATCTGGAAACGTTGAGATGGCCAAATGTATTCTGTTTGCCAGATACAATTAAATCATTTTATTAAACCTTTAATATGCTTAACACTGAAAAGCTTGATAGATGAGGCAGTTTAATAACCTGTGTAGTAGGAAAGAAAAATACAATGAGAAAACTATAAAGGGTGTCATTATTTATAGAGAAACGCATATGGAAAAAAAAAATACTTCCAGGCTCTTCAGCTATTCTCTGCTTACAATCACGCCCCTGAGTACAGCATAAACACGCTGTGATCGCAGTTCAATCTGACATGACCTTGTTGTCTGTGATTTCTGCATGTCGCTAATGAAAAGCAATACGGTTATGTGCTGCATTTCCCATTTTCATCTCCTTATTAGCGTCACACTTTCTTAGCTGTTCTTTCGTAACTTTATAGCGGCCATAAAACTACAAAATCAAAAGTCAGTTGAACCTTTAAAGACCTCAATGAATATTTTTGTGCATATCAAATTGCAACCATCTGACCTGTAATATAGACTGAAGAGATCTATTTCAGCTAAATTGTTCTTTGTGTGCCAGAAAAGAGCTAATTACAAATGAAAAAAAAAGAATTTTAAAGACAAAGAAAAGTCACAATAAATGATTACAAAAGGCACAAAAGATCAACTTGATGCAATCAGTACAATAATTAACAAAGAAGTCAAGTTTCTGGGTCATGCTAAAGGTCAGCACTGAGTAGTGTACAGTATACAGTAGGATATTCCTGACCTTTAGGCTCACTGGACACGTGGCTTCAGATTCTCACGAGCTACATTGCCTCCTGCTGTCACTTACACTGAATAACAGGGGAAAATTCAGCTCGTTTGCACAGGAATTAAAATGATCTTAATGGATTAAAGCATGTTGTTCTCCAGACAGCTGAAAATAATCCAAAAGGTGATACCTTTAGTCTGACATGAAACATACAAAACTGTTATTATATATAACCCGATTGAACAGCTAACCCAATTTTGGAACTCATTCATATTAAAACTAGCAATAGACGATAAATAAGCAATGCATCTGCATTCAATGGAGGGGAAAATAGCAAGTATGCCTGATCGCACACTCTAATTGTTAGTGCATTGAGTGAAGCACAAGCCATTTTGTGTGTGTAATTTGCCACAGGATGTCACACTGATGACACTCTGTTCCACGAAGCTATTAGATGCTTTCTACTCACACTTTTAGCAACAGATAATGGAGGCAAGGTACATGCCCTATGAATATAACACAGTGATTTAAGATAGATAGATGTAACAAATCCTGGATTTAAATAACAAATCATAGAAGCTTCAAACTCCTGGAGGTCCTGGAGGGTCACAGTCATACAGTCATGCAGATTTATACACATCTGTATTTCCCCTCTTCAAACACACTAGCTGCCCTAACCCTATCAAGCAAAATGAAGGAGTCCAATAACAGTATAATTTCTCATGAATATATAAATAGTCTTTTAAAGCGCTCTGGAGATTCATTCCAGAGAAAATTAACCAGGTGGATTTCTTTATAGTGATTGGTATCAGACCTCATGAGATCCATATGTGTACTTCTCTGTGTCATTTTGATAAAATGCTAATTTAAAAATAAACTAAATGCTTTAAACAACAGAAAGGCTCCAAACAGAACTATTTTAGGGGAGTGGAAGCCTTTTATTACACTTGGGCCTTTGAAAAATTCTAAATTTATATAAATTATAAGACCACCAACACTCAGTTAAAAGGGGAAATTATTTCCCCCCCTGAAATTAAGAAGGGAAAATAAAAATACAATTTTTTTTTTAATTATTTAAAAGTTAAAAAATAATTAATAAATAATCATTTTTTGTTAATATTGTTACGATTTTATTACATTTATATTAATATTATTACAATTATTTTACAAATAATAAAGAATATATTAAAATAATACAAAAAAAATCAAAAAGTAAAATTTCAAAGATTGTATACTATATAAAAGTATAGAATAAAAGATTTTTGTAACTCTGGTAGAGAACAACAGAGCATTTCAATCTCAGAAGTAGTCTTTCAGTCTGTTCTTTGCTATGAACTCACCCATATCAGTTTTTTTGTGAACCAGGGCATACAACATCCTTATGTGTTTTTCTGCATGCAATTTGGATAACTACAAGTAAATCATTTATTCAAGCGCACTTAGGTAAAGAGAATTTCACTTTCAGATTGGGTTCCAGGTAGAACCCACGTACAAAGCAACCCCCAACCTTAACTAAGCAAAATATACATGAAGAATAAGAGACCAGATTTATCACTGTGCATTATTATCCAGCTTCAGAATAAAACTTTGCCTGTTTATGAATACTTTTGAAGACTAATTGTACTTAGTTTAGTTAGTTTCTATGCCAGAGTTTCCACCTGAAGTGGAGATCTGTAGATTCTGGCCATGTCCCAAACCACAGCATTAAGTAGTTTTGCATTGACAACAGGAAACCTGCAGTTAAGCTCTCATGGGGCTGATTTGCCATAACAGAGTATTTAGTTAACAAATTATCAAAAGGTTGCTATTGCTGCATGATTGAACTGATAGGTTACTATTATAAACGAACACGAGTAACATTGCAAAGTATAACACTCATGCTGCATACAAAAGTTCACTACAAATCCTTCCAAAACAATACAGATTTACAGAGTTACAGCCAGAACGCTGTTCAACACTGATGGCCAGTCTTAATCTATACCGCACGCTGGATTTGTCAGTTCGTGTTAAATAATAATTAGTGGTCACTCACTGTGGTGATGGTGGGAGTTGGGGGTTCGAGCAGCAGCAGCATGCCCGCTCTCCCCGCTTTCTCCGCGCTCCCGTTCCGCGCGCACAGCACCTCCACCATCACTGTACACACCAGCCCGCGCGCGCGCCCGATCCGATACACACCGCCTCAGTGCACGTGTGTGTGTGTGTGTGTTTGTGCGTGAGACTGAGTTCTGCATGTTCCTTCTCTCACAAGAAACATGAATGACCAAGAGGAGGGGTCAGGACTGTCCTGGCTCCTGCTGGATTTAGAGAGCGGCTCTTGAACTTATATAAATTGCACAACAACAACAACAACAACAACAATAATAATAATAATAATAATAATAATAATAATAATAGGGTATGGAAAGATGTCCAGCTGGCTATTTTTCCATTTCTTCTTCTTTTCCATTTCTTCTTCTTCTTCTTTAATGGGAAATGAGAAATGAGATGAGAAAAATTATGGAATTATTTTTAATGAAAGATAAACGTTATGAAAAACTGATTTATATAAGAGTTATACAGTACAGCACACATGCAAATTTTGTCGTTTTTTCCTTTTCCACATACTGGTTTAAAGAAGGATAATTCTGGGAACTATATTTTATAGTAGAATTAAGGTAGGCATAGAACATACAGTAGTGGCCTTTTTATTTCAGAGATTTTAATCAAATATCCTTTAATTAAAAATATAAGAAAAATGAAAGGACAAAGAGTTTGTTGCCCTTTGGGAAGGTGCAAGTCGTGTAAAATGCCCATCAGTGTTCTTTATATACAGTTAGATAGGAAGATTCAGAGTAAAAGGTACTCTTTATAATACCACCTAAGTGACAAAGACATTTCTGAGAGTGTACTTGAAACAAGGCCAAGGTTTGCTCACCTGATGTAAGACACCCTTTGACTCAGAGGGACATGCACTCAGGGTCAAATTACGTCAGTGGGCTGTGCTGTTATATGTCATGGAGTGAAGTGGAGGGCGATAATTCCCACACTGCCCTAGATACACACACACACACACACACACCATCCTTTGACGTCATACCTTTGAACAGAAGCTCCACAGGAGCTAGATGCAGTGTGTTTCATTCGCCAACACTCACTATTATTCCCAACTCATACCACTTATCAAATCCTCATGTGTTCTCAAAATAGCTTTATTTCTTCCACATGATTAGAACAGTTCATTTGTTTGCTTCTGTTTTTGTGTGTACATTGACTTTTAGGACTGATGCATCTTTTGGGATTTAAAATCAGTTGGTCATTTCTCACAGATGTTCCTGCAGCAAAGAAAAAGACAAAGCCATAATATGAACTAGTGTACATGTTTGCAGTCTTATTTGTGGCTGCTTATTTTCATAATAATTCATTATTATTTTTAATTATTATTTTACCCTCAGTTATTTTTGTGGAGCTGAGGGTAAAATAATTGGAGGTGTTGATTGTTTTGCTAAAATAATGATTTCCCCCCATCTGAAGGGAGCTTAAGCCACTGATGCTCTGTGCCAAGCCCCTGATCTTTTTAAGACTATTCTGTATATTAATAATTTCTTCATCCGTTATTGAAAACACCTTCTTATTATCTTATTATTTAGCACTGTACCCCAGGAACCATGTGTCGTGTTATTCCTTCAAACCTGAGGAGATAAAAGGTAGAGAGGGTAGAGTGGTCACATGATCATGTTCTTTTATGAAGAGCTTACACTATTATGAAAATGGGAAAGGCTTGCATTTTGTAGAGTGAGTGATATCTCAATAGCTCAGGATCACAGCAGTGAACTTATACCACAGCTGTTAGAAAGTGCTTTGAGTTGATGATAACCCTGCACATCTGCAATCTCTGGTGCTCACAGAAAGATTTTAGCCGAATTTCAGTGCTGTATTTCTCAATACCTCAGAGCTCAGATGCTGCTTATTATGTTTTAGTCACTCATTTTATAAAATCATTTAAAAACACTGATAAATAAATCAGAAGTCTGACTCTACACTATATTGCCAAAAGTTTTGGGACACCCCATCTAATCCTTGAATTCAGGGGTTGGACTTGGCCCCTTAGTTCCAGTAAAAGTCTAAAACTCTTAATGCTTCAGCATACCAAGACATTTTGGACAATTTCATGCTCCCAACTTTGTGGGGATGACCCCTTCCTGTTCCAACATGACTGCACACCAATACACAAAGCAAGGTCCATAAAGACATGAGTGAGTTTGGTGTGGAGGAATTTGACTGGGCAGCCTGTCAAGCTATATTGAAAGCCACCACAGTATATTTTATCCCAATTAAATGTTTTTCTAAATTATTTTGACAAACCTAGGTGCAACTTGGCTGAGAAAAGATCGTACTCAGAAGTAAGATGGAAGGATTACTGGTGAGCATAGGGTAGCTGACTGCAGTAACCTCAATCTGACAGAAAACAACATATATGGTGGTGGAAAACCTAGGTGATAAATTCACACTGTTATTCTTAGACATGAGCTAATCCAAATATTCGCTCTTAAGGGCTTGGCATGAATAAACCATGAAAACACCAAAGTAAAAAAGGTAGATTTTAGAGAGCTTGAGAAAATATCAAGTGGAACCTCTCTGGGGCTGAGCCCCACATACTGTAAAGAAAAATGTTTAATCACCTTGGCTCTCGAGTCAGTGAATTATTCATACATTCATTCATTCATGGAACAAAGCCTAGAGCCACTTAATGCATTTTTGCTGAGTAGTAATAACCCACCAGCCTTTACTCAACCCCAAGTTCTTGAGTCAGCATCACTGTCATGAAGCTGTGACATTTGTCTGACTGATCTGACACAGCTGTTTTATAATTGCTGGCAAAACATCATTTTAAAGTCTCAGCTATCATTTCTTGTATTTGAATCATCATTCTCATTTGTTGGAGTGTTTCCTAGCTTCTTATTCA
This sequence comes from Hemibagrus wyckioides, assembly GCF_019097595.1. Classification (NCBI taxonomy): domain Eukaryota; kingdom Metazoa; phylum Chordata; class Actinopteri; order Siluriformes; family Bagridae; genus Hemibagrus; species Hemibagrus wyckioides. Next base: position 12,217,849 of record NC_080712.1, read on the forward strand.
TCTTTGAGTCCCATGGTCACTTTGTAGTTCTGTTTTGACTTTTACCAGCATCTTAATTCATTACACTCCTTTTTTATGTTCTGTTTATTTCAACCATCCTTCAGTTCAGTTATTTTTAAATCTTTCCTTTTAAAACCGCTGATAATGTCTCATTTTATCTGTCTGACAATCATAGATGAGACATCTTCACCAGCACGTCCTGACACTCTTTATATAATTAAATCACCCATCCACAATTAAGCAAGGTTACTTTGACAATTTTTAGTTTGTTCTGTAAGTGATATTTGCTAGGCTCATTGCCAAGTTTAGATTTAACTCTATAGGCTCATTGTCACACAACAGTCTGGGCCGGAACACCAGAGGGAGCCCTCGCCCGAATATTAACTATCTCTGGCCACTTCCGGTACTGAGGCATATTTAAGCAGCGCGCCACCTCAGCCTCATTGCGAAGCATTGCTTCCGTTTGTGTCACTTGCTAAGCCTTTATTCTGTTATTGTCTAGTTACCTCGTGTATGACCTTGCCAGTTTATCTCTTGACTTCGAGTTTCGGATTTGTGTTTTGGATTAGTTTTCTGAGTGTTAGCCTTCTGGTATTAGACCCTTTGCTTACGTTATCTTGACCACGATTTCTGCCTACCGTCCTTTACTAAATCTGCACATGGACTCTAACACTCCTCCGCCTGACGAGGCGTTACACTCATAGCTTACAGAAACCATATCTCAGGAAAAATATGAAACTGGATCAATAAAAATAAAAAAATACTTAAATAAAATCTGCAATAAAACCAAGTAAAATAACACAGGCCCAAACACAGGAGCATATCATGGCTACAAATCAACACATACAACTGTTAGAAATCATAATGTTACAATATGCTCTGTAGAAGAATTGCCTAAATTATCCACAGACCATTCTTCCTCATCACATCGCTCATGCTGATCACCGGGTATTCCTGGTACGAGCTTACAAGTTTGCTGGTTGTCATGGTTTTCCTTTTCACAAGCAACTATTGTAATGAATAGGCCACTTGGGTAACACTGCTGTACAGGTATTAAGCTTCGAGCCTGTTTTTGTAACGGGAAGCAATTATAAATTAGACCTACATTTAACATTGTTCCCCCATGGCTTGTGTAGAAATTAAATTCTCCTTTGCTAGCCATCCTGTAATGTCATTCTTACAAAGCGACTTATGATGGCTTCATCTAGGTTACGGCATCGAGATCTAGCCATAGTTACTAGTTTAGTCACTCGTTTATTTACTGTATCAGTTTATTTAACACCTTAATTTCTTTAATAATTATATGAGAAAACATTAGCTATCAGTGATGTAATTGAAAAATAATCAGTGACAGTGTGGGTGTGATACAGCCTGACATGAAGCAGAGCTGTTTTATTTCTTTTATACCACATCACAGTGTTTGTTTAATGAATGACAGCATGCTTTTAAACTATTTATAGTTACATAACAAGATAAGTTAATTATTGTTATCACTTACATTACAGCAGCTATACTATACAAACATTTGTGAAAGAATGGGTCGCTCTCAGGAGCTCAGTGAATTCAAGCATGGTACCTTGATAGGTTGCCTCCTGTTCAATAAGTCCATTCATGAAATTTTCTCATTACTAAATATTCCACAGTCAAATATTAGTGGTATGATAACAAAGTGGAAGCAATTAGGAGCAACAGCAACTCAGCCACAAAGTGGCAGGCCACGTAAAATCACAGAGCGGGGTCAGCTCAGTGGAGACGTGTTCTCTGGCGTGACCAATCACACTTCTCTGTCTGGCAATCTGATGGGTGAGTATGTGTTTGTCGGTTGTCAGGAGAACAGTGCTTGCCTGACTGCATTGTGTAAAGTGTAAAGTTTGGTGGAGGGGGGATTATGGTGTGGGGTTGTTTTTCAGGGGTTGAGCTCAGTTCCAGTGAAAGGAACTCTTAACGCTTCAGCATACCAAGATATTTTGGACAATTTCATGCCCCCACCTTTGTGGGAACAGTTTGGGGATGACCCCTTCCTGTTCCAACATGACTGCACACCAGCGCACAAAGCAAGGTCCATAAAGACATGGATGAGTGAGTTTGGTGTGGAGGAACTTCACAGAGTCCTGACCTCAACCTGATAGAACACCTTTGGGATGAATTAGAACAGACACTGTGAGCCAGTCCAGCTTATCCACAAATGCGCTTCTAGAGGAATGGTCAAAAAAACTCCTTAAAAACTCCTTAACCTTGTGGAAATCCTTCTCAAAAGAGTTAAAGCTGTTATAGCTGCAAAGGGCAGGCGAATTCCATATTACACCATATGGAATAAAAATGGGAAGTCATTAAAATTCTTGTGCATATAAAGGTAGATGTCCCAAAACCTTTGGCAATATAGTGTATATACAGCAACCTAGCAATTGGTTGTTTCCTACCAACCTCATTTTTTTCTCTCTCTCTTGAAGAAGAACAAAATCCACAGCTTCTCAAGATACTGATAAACTGTAAAGTATACAGAAGACTCTCGCAAGGCAGATGGTTCCTTCAATACATATTAAAAAACATCTCTTATGGGAAATCTTCACCAGTTCGCAATTATACAATAAAATACATATCTTTTTTTTTTTTTTGCTATTAGCCTTAGATTATGTGGAGCAGCCAACATTCATTCACCATTGAGAATGAAGAAATTTAATAAACAAATCAACTGTGATAATTATGTTCAGCAAGACCAATGGAAACCCTTTGGTTGTTACATTTAATATTTTACATTTACAGAATTTGGTATTTTAATGCATGAGGATTTTTAGCTTGTTGGATATTAATGTTTCCCTAACATATTTCTAACAGACTTTCATTGCTCTGTTAGATATTTAGATATTTAGTTAGATATATGTTAGTGCTTGTTTGATATCAATCTATCTAGCTTTAATGAACAGAATCTTGAGTTTTAAAAGATGACAAATATTGGACTATGTAGTTAAGTAAGTCTGAATTCTGGCAATGAAAAAAATGCCCATGAACTCACAGAGACCAGGTCAGGAGGGTGACTAAAGTGCACAAAATTCTGCACTCAGCTGAACACCAGGACACATGATGCAGTTGTTAAGACATGTTTGTTCTCTCTGCTCCCCTTTTCTCTCAGATGCCTGCGGTCAGAACCTGCAACACCATGGTAACAAGATTCTTTCCTAACTGTTTAAAGTATCACTGAGCTTTCATCTGTCTAGGATCTGTGTGTTTGTATCTGAGGCAGCCTGCATACACAGTCATCATCCATATGTCCAGTATAAGACATGTTGATCATACATGAGTGTAGGACTGCACAAATGCTTTCCAAAAGCCAAGCTAAAGATTTTTGGACACAAAGAAGATAATGAAACAGAGAATAAAATACAAGAAGGTGGTGGATTAACTTTTAATAAAAAAGACACACCTGGAATGGATGAATGAACAAATTCCAAGAGCTTCATGGCAAATAAATCCCAGAAAAGTAAGAACATGTGTGGTACTGGCTCTGAGGCTGTAGACCTGTCTCACTAGCACAGAAAAGCTATGTATCTATGATTACATGTACAAAAGCAAAACAAAATCATTTTAGCAGTTATCACGGTTAAGATGAATTTATTGTGAAATAGTGATGATTGAACCAAATGGCTGTTCAGACTAAATTGTGGACTGTGAAAGAGCTACTTGTCTGAAATTATAACTACTCATAATAACTACATCATTTTTTTTCTTACCTGCACTGTAGATAATAAATAAATATAGAACCTATTTTAAGATATAATAGTACTAAATAGTCCATTCTATTGATGTATAGCACACAGTCACTGGCTGGATGAGAGAAGAAGATTTGTATTGAATGCTTTCAAGGTCTAAATATAAATGTAAAGAGTAACAGTAAAATAAATAAATAAATACATACATACATACATACATACATACATACATACATACCTTGAAAATGTAATTATATAAGAGTACAAGTATTCAATTGCAATAAGTATAAAATAGATCAAGTTGTAATTTCAAGTATTACTTGACTTATTTATTTAGAGGTATATCTAAAACCTATACTTTATTCTAAGTAATACTTTAAACTGAATGTACACATCGATCAGCCATAACATTATGACCACTGATTATCTGATTATCTGATGAACATTTTGTCGTCAAAGTTGATGTGTTAGAAGCAGGAAAAATGGACAAAGTGTAAGGATTTGAGCGAGTTTGACAAGGGCCAAATTGTGATGGCTAGACCACTGGATCAGAGCATCTCCAAAACTGCACCTCTTGTGGGGTGTTCCCGGTCTGCAGTGGTCAGTATCTATCAAAAGTGGTCCAAGAAAGGAACAGTGGTGAACTGACGAAACAGGTTCATGGGCGGCCAAGGCTCAGTGATGCATGTGGGGAGTGAAGGCTGGCCCGTGTGATCCGATCCGACAGACGAGCTACTGTTGCTCAAATTACTGAAGAAGTTAATGCTGGTTCTGATAGAAAGCTGTCAGTATACACAGTGCATGACGGGTCAGGACTGTTTTGGCAGCAAAAAGGGGACCAACACAATATAAGGCAGGTGGTCATAATGTTACGCCTGATCAGTGAATATAAAACCTGTACTTTAAGTAATACATTAAACTGACCGTGTGTGTGTGTGTGTGGTATTTCTTGTAATTAGTCTATTTGAGTAGTCATTTGATTTGAAAGCATTTGATCCAAAATTCTTCTGACTGTGGAATGTTCAGAATGTTAACAAAAAAAAAGGTAATGCTCCAGTGCCTCCAATAAATAGTCCAAATGGGTCTTTGAGTAGCTGAATAATGTAATGTTCATAAAGTAAATTTCTGCCGAGGGGCCTGGTGGATTTTATTTTCCAGTTTAAATTCAATCTTAAATTTCATTTGTCACATAGACAACCATACACAATATGGCATGTTGAGAAATGCTACAGTTATAATGCAGCTATAGGAATCTCTGTCTACGATAGGTTCAAAACCACTCTGCATTAGACAATATAATATTCATCAAATATATGATGCATCAGGGGGTATAGCATCTGTTGCATTTGTCCTTATGCCTGCAACCATGTTATTCACCAATAGGAAATAATTTAAGCACTATCTTCACAGTAACAGGAAGTTAACCTATTGAAAATGTAAATAAACAGTGATATTGATACAGAGAGCTAACAAATATAATTATCAACATGCCTAGGAAGCTGACAAATAGTTAACTGTGATAAAGATCAGGAGCAGTGATGCAACACTGAGCAGAAACCAAGGACGGGGATAAATAAAGCATTATTGATTTTTTATGAGCAAACCAACAAGAGCATTGAGAAAAGCTGCTTCCTGCTGAATGACTTGCCAATAATCATGGAGCAAATCGATAGAGACAAGCAAAGAAAAAGCTGATTTCTGTTTTACTAGATTGTTCCAGCAAGGATAGGAGTAAATAAAATGCACTCATATGAAATGGAAATGTCTTGATTGTTTTCTGACATCATAAAGTATCTAACAAAGCTTAAATCCAGCACTATCATTGTTTTATTAATACCTACATGTAAGGCTGTAACAGTGACAGAACACATCATGCAAATGCAAATTCACTGACAGGTGAAGTGAATAACACTGATTATCTCCTCATCATGGCTCCTGTTAGTGGGTGGGATATATTAGGCAGCAAGTGAACATTTTGTCCTCAAAGCTGATGTGTTAGAAGCAGGAAAAATGGGCAAGTGTAAGGATTTGAATGAGTTTGACGAAGGGCCAAATTGTGATGGATAGACGACTGGATCAGAGCATCTCCAAAACTGCAGCTCTTGTGGGGTGTTCCTGGTCTGCAGTGGTCATCATTTAGGACCTGTAAGTCATTTAAGACCTATAAGTATCTTTTAAGTCCTGTAAGTTAAGGACTTTGCAATTTACAGGACTTAAAGGATCTGCTGCTAACATGAAATGTTCACATCAACTATCAGAACAATTGGGGTGAGAAGAAAAGCATCTCGGCAGTGGTTGCTCAAGTGGTTAAGGCTCTTAAGCACTTAAGTGGTTAAGGCCACTGTTGGGCCCCCAATCCCCCTGTTCCATCATGACTGACCTTGTGCTCTGACCTCAACCCTCCAAGGATGGGATATGTGAAGAAAGAATTTTACTGTGCTGCAATGTATATGTGACAAATAAAAGCTACTTAACTAAATTTAATCTCAGAATACACAACATTCGAACATTTAGGTGGATGAGCTACAACAGCCGAAGACCAAGTCAGGTTTCATTTCAAGAACAGGAAGCTGGGGCTGCTGTAGGCACAGGATCACCAAATGTAGCTTGGTCTGATGAATCTCAATTTCTGTTTAAGAAACAAAGGTGCCTCCATGGGTCAGAGCTGTATTGGTCCCCACATTTCTGAGTATTTTTCTGTGAAGTTCATTTAGCGCAACATCTGGGATAAAGGTTCATCTTCTCCCCAAAGCAGTGATATATGCCATGCATGGAGAGGAAAAGAAAGCCACAAAAAATCAGCTACTATTGGACTGAGGATAATTAATTGCCTTAAGAAACCAGATTTTATCTTATCTTAAATATGCAGTATGTATTCACTTTTTAATGTAATCTATTTGCCAGTAGTGGGGGTAATATGCTGATGTTCTTTCGGCTGCTCCCTGTTCGGGGTCGCTACAGTGGATCATCTAATCCACATATTTGATTTGGCACAGGTTTTATGCCGGAAGCCCTTCCTGATGCAGCCCTCCTGTTTTATCTGGGCTTGGGACCGATGCTGAGAGTTAATCCCTCAGTGGCTGGGTTAGTTCCCTGGCCGGATATCGAACCCAGGCCATGGCAATGAGAGCATGAGGTCCTGCCTCATGACCAATTGGAGGTAATATAAACAAAAATAAACAAAATTGGCAGTCTAAACAAAGAATATCATTTTATATTATTCTTAATATTGCAAGTGTAAATGTCAAAAAGCAAGATCCCTTCATATACCAAATAGCCACAAATTATTTTTTTAAGTGGAAAAAGCAGATCTCTTGTTAGTTTTTTTTTTTTTTTTACAGCACTCAGTATAAAATGTATTATTTAGCTGCAAATGTATGTACATACCAGTGCAACTGAGACATGTGATAATTCTGTACTCAATCACATGCATCATAACCAGTGGCACTGTCCAGTAGCAGCGAGATAAAACAACTGGACTTGAAGGTGGGTCTACATTAATCACAATAACTTCATCAATTCTTTTCACATGTTCATTTCACATCTCATCTCAACATTACACCCATCCACTTCCACTGACTCTTATTATACATGTGAAGTGATGTGGAAGACAATTCTTTCATACATCCACTGTCATTGAGTCTGCTGTAACTTTATGTGACTTGTGCTGTATTGATTAGCAATTTGTGGCTTGGCAGGTCTCTTTTGTGTCTAGTTAAACTGTTCTTTTATAAAGAAGAGTGTGACAGAGCAAGCTGAAGTTTCAATCAATAAAATAAGGAAATAGTAGCTTCAAATGACTACTGCTAATTATTTGCTTATTTTATTGTCTATTTTATCGATTTTTGGGTGGTTCTTTTGTTGTGAACAAATTCTGGCTTATTATTTAAAGCGACTATGTGAGGAGACTACTGCCAAGAATGCCTGCTGCAAGTAAAAGCTGGAAACTTCAGCATAAGATCCTTACAAGCTCCACAACATATTTTCTTCACTCCTTAATCCATTGGCTACTCTTGCTTTTATAATGGGAAGGTTGATTAAATCTTCCAGACCCTTACTTCTTCAGTTCTCTAATCTAAACAACAGAAGATATCTTATCTTGTACTACAGTCATACTACCTGCACATTGGATCCAATCCCTTCCACAATGCTCCAGACCATTTCCAAGTCCTCCTCCCCATCTTTACTACAATCATTAATAGCTCCATAAGTTGATCATGTACCAACAGCATTCAACGTTATTCTCATTCTGAAGAAACCCATTCTGGATCCCTCAAACATCAGTAACTATCAACTTGCATCACTCCAAAATCCTCGAATACACCTTCTACAATCAACTGCCTCTCTGTCCCTCACAGAACTACCTACAAGATCCTAACCAGTCTGGCTCTAAAGTGGTACATTCCACAGAAACTTTGTGGCCTTTGTGGCATGTGAAGCTTATGAAGCTCCAAGCTGCTAGATCTGTTATCAGTCCTCATCCACCTTGACTCTTCAGGAGCATTTGATACTGTACTCTACAAGATGTCTACTCTTGCCCATCCTCACAAGTATTTGGAATTTGCGGTGTAGCATGGCAGTGGATTCCTTCCTACCTGGAGGGTCAGTCATATCAGGTGACATGGAGGGGATTCACACCTGATCCACACAGACTCTCCAATGGTGTCTCAAAAGGCTTAGTACTTAGTCCTCTTTTGTTCTACCTCCATACTTGATCCCTTACTTAGGTCATATCCTCATATAGGTTTCCAAACCATTGTTGTATGCAGATAACATTTAACCCTTTCTCTCCTTCCCTCCATTAAGTACTCTGGTTTCTGATCAAATCCCAGCAAGTCTGGATGGCAGCTCATCAGCTCAAACTACAGCAAATCTAAACTCACATCAGGACCTTGTTATCTCCCTGGACAACTCTCAAATCTCGCCTTTGGTCACCCCAAGGCAACCTTGGAGTAACTATGTACAATCAACTGTCCATTTTCTCTCAGAATACTAAAATGACACACTTGTGCCCATTTCTCATTTGCAACATCAGAAGGATTCACTTATTTCTCTCCACATAGGCCAATCAGATGCTTGTTTAGTCCCTTTTTGATACTGGACTACTGCATCTTGCTCCTAGCAGCTCTGTCTCTGAGCACCAGTCCACTCTTCCAGAATGCAGCTTTCCTGAGTTCCCCAACCTCACCCCATTGCTACCCTCCATCACCTGGCTTCCTATAGTTGCCTACATCTGATATACAACACTAAAGCTTGCCTACAAAGCAAAAAAAACAAACAAACTAGCACCCACTTCCTTTAATGCATTTATTACAACCCACAACATGCTCCTTGTGGTCCTCTAGCACTTCTTGACTTGTCCCAACATCCATCAGGATACAAGGCAGACATGCTTTAAGACTCTTCTTTATTCTGGCAGCTAGATGGTGAAATGAACTTTCCCATGATATCTGAACAGCTGTCTTCAAATTACTTAAATTCACACTTTAATTTTTTTTTTAAAAAAAGAGTTTTTAGACTGATAGTATTCTTAGTCCATGACCTAGTGAAGCAGTATCAGGATTTATTTATTATTTATTGCATAAGAGAATCTGCCAAATGACATAAAAGCAAATACAAGTCTGTGAGGAGAGCTTGCAGCTGCTAACAGGTCCTGGGAGAGTTCACACACACATGAAGTCTGTATGTAAATGAACTGTGACAATTTTCTAGTTGATTGTTTTTGCACTCCACCACGCTGGATTAAAATGACTATGACTCTCTGTATGCCAAAGTTTCAAGCAAAGCAGCATCAATACTTATAAGACTTTCAAGTTTTTTTTTTTAAGACTTTGTTGTGAACACCACAGACTGCAATCATTGTCAAGTATGCAGAAATGATCGACAGCAACTAAGCTTTACTCAAAACCCACACATCCTCATACATAAGAAGAACCTTGGGATGACCTTGGGTTTTTTCATTTTTAGAAACTGCTTAACAAAAAGAACGATAGCTTGATATTGAATGGTCATGAGATGTTTTCATATTCATGGCAACGAACAATTTCTCTCACAATACAATGTATTAATAAATAAGCATTCATGTTACCTAACCTTAATTACCGTACCTGAACCTTACTTATACTAAACTGAAATGCTATGGAAAGAACGAATACTATTTGGGAGATTAATCTTAAGCAGGTGACAACTTCCTTCTATTAGCTTATTTTATTCATATATTTCTATAAATAAAGCATGAGAATTCAAGTTTCTCTACAAGTACTTAAATTATATTAAAGGAGAAGTTCACTTCCAGAACGAAAATCTACAAAGAATTTACTCACCCCCTTGTCATCCCAGATGTTCATGTCTTTCTTTCTTCAGTCGTAAAAGAAATGATGGTTTTTGAGGAAAATATTTCAGGATTTTTCTCCATATAGTGGACTTCAATGGTGCCCGTGAGTTTGACCTTCCAAAATGTAGTTTAAATGCAGCTTTAAAGAGCTATAAACGATCCCAGCCCAGGAAAAAGGCTCTTATCTAGCCAAACCATTGGCCATTTTCTTAGAAAAATAAAAAATTGTATACTTTTTAACCACAAAACCTCGTCTAGCACTAGCTCTAGTGTGCGCGTCCACGGTGCTACGTACTACATGATCACGTCGAAAGGTCACGTGTGACGTAGGCGGAACTGCAGACCCAGTGTTTACAAAGCGAACGTGCAAAGACCAAGGAAGTGCAAACACTCTTTACTAACAAAAAGTGTACATATAACTTTGTGTCATTCCACACACAACAACTTCAGAGCGCTCCTCCTTCTCCACACTAGTAAACACTGGGTCTGTAGTTCCGCCTACGTTACACGTAACCTCCCGACGTGATTACGTAGTATGTAGCATCGCGGATACGCATCCCAGAGCTAGTGCTAGACGAGCTTTTTGGTTAACTTCTCCTTTAAGGTAGATTGTCCTAATAGAAAGACTTTCTAACACAAACACAGGAATTAAAGTTTAAGTAGAAATTCTGAGGTACTGACGTGACCACAGTAGGCATGGATTGTGGTCAAGAGGCAGGGGGAGGAGAAGATGAGGAAAACATAAAGCAGGTAACAAAGGTATCTAACTACCTCTATAGATTAGAGTAGATTAAATACTGCACTCAATGGGCTGAGTTCATTGAGAACCTAAATAAAGTCTGCATACTTCTCAATATTCTAAAATATATTCAAAATTTTCTCTTCATATCAAACTTCTTAAAAGTCTTCAAGAAGTTCTACCTCAAAAGCAAAACCTCTGAGACTCCATAACACCATCTGGAGCTTCAGCATCTTAGGTCAAATTTTACGCTAGCTTTTGGATTATGTTGGAAACATGTATTGCGTAGTGTTTTAATCTGGAAGGTGAAAAAATCAATAATGTTGGAATTGGAATTTAACCCAGTGTGTTTATTACAGGTATCTGGTGCTCAGACTTTGAGGAGAGCATCACCTGCTGGGAATGAAGGAACACTGCAAGCTTCAGCTGCAAACTGTGCTTTGTTGTGTAACTAAGGATTATGCGTCAAGGGTAGCATACACTTCCACTCACTGGTCATTTTATTAGGAACACTAATGTTTCTACTGGGTAGGAATCGTCTTTCTTCTCAGAACATGCACATCTCATCCTGGCATGGATTCCACAACATGTTGGAAACATCTGGTCCATGTTGACATGACTGCACCACATTTCAGTGCATTCATGGTGCAAATCTCTCACTCAACCCGGATCCAGATTTGGTGACTGGGGAGACCACTGAAGTAAGCACCTACAGGGCAGTTTAAACAGCATCATTTAGAGACCATTTACCTGTCAGGAAGGAGAAATATAATTTAGCCATTTGTACCTCAGCACCCCAGAGCAGCACTCATAATAGAAATGAGAGCTGGAATACCTAGAAAAATTATACAGATTATTCCATAACCCAAAGAAATTGGTAAAGCAAGACATGATCATTTCATTTATGTATCTGCCTTTCCCACTTTTCATATCGGAAACAATGCCACAGTCCCTGGTACAAGCAATTAAACCTGAAAATAAAATGTCAGGTTATTAAGTAGAGTACAGGCTGGAAGCGAATTTACATACCAAATTCAAGTGCACTTATACCACAATGCTGTTAAATTCAGCATTCTGATTGGTCAGAAGATGTGGATCAATTTTCTATATAACAGCAGCTCCAAGAATGGTGGCAGCTATAGGGCAAATTGCAGGTTTATAGTAATGTGCATGCATCTGGTACCTTCTAGTTTCTATAGCAACGGATTAAACAGGGTCTTGTGTGGTGGACCCTGCACATAATGGAAAAAAAACCCATATGTAATACATGATATGTTGGTGCTATCTGCAGGAGACATTCATTTAACATTTGGTGATTTAATCTGCAGTATCAGGTCTTTGCAATAGTCAGAAATAAAGCTTTAAATTTATTCAGAATTGTTAAGCAGAATTTTCGGTCTTATTAACATCCAGAGAAGGTGAGTAGATGAATAGCTGCCAAATTGCATGTGGTGTGAATATAATTCACTTCACAGACCTTCCACAATAATAAAAATATCACTATAAACGAACAGAAATGTATGACATGCTAACAAAAATTTGTTAACATTGTAAATTGTTGGGGTAAAAGAGGAATAATAAAACATTTTGGGAGGAACTGTATTAGAAAATTAGCTTTGGAAGAATCTTTGAAGTGATATCGGCATCAAAGATGCTCTGCTTCACGTTAGGCTATACTGTACCATCACTTCAATGATTATGTGAATCCAGGTTTTATTACTTACTTAACTTCTGAATTATTATTAATTATATGATCATGAGACACTATGAGGCCAAAGGTTTGTAGACACCTAATCATCACACTTGTATATGTCTGTTGAACATTTCATTCCACATATAGTTTCCCTTTGCTGTTATAATAACCTCCGCTCTTCTGGGAAGACTTTCCACTAGATTTTGGAGTGTTGCTGTGAAGATTTGTGTTCATTCAGCCACAATAACAACCACTGATGGCAGTGCTCCACTCCAACCTTAGCAACCTTGCTTTGTGGACAGGGGCATTGTCATGCTGGAACAGGATTGCACCTTTTATATGTTTTATCAGGTTGAGGTCAGGAATCTGTGAAGTTCCTCCACACCAAACTCACTCATCCATGTCTTTGTGGACTTTGCTTTGTGCACTGGTTTGGAGTCATGTTGGAACAGGAAGGGGTCATCCCCAAACTGTTCCCACAAATTTGGGAGTATGAAATTGTCCAAAATGTCTTGGTATGCTGAAGCATTAAGAGTTCCTTTCACTGGAACTAAGGGGCCGAGTCCAACCCCTGAAAAACAACACCTGAATCTAACGATTTGGAGGGGTGTCCCAAAACTTTTGGCAATATAGTGTATAATGCTAGAGAGATATTGTATACAATTGTGTGTCTTCCAACTTTGTAGTAACAAACATGGACGTGTAGAAGAGTATTGTCAATTAACTATACGACAATGTGTTTTGTTCACTAGACGTGCTTACAAATGACAAATTTTGCTAAAATTCCAAACATCACTGAAATTACTATTTGGTCAAGGAACTAATGATTTTTTTTTTTTCATTGGGTACTCCAGTATATTTTATGAATAGAGAGAATCTCATCAATACTTAATAAAAAAGGAATAGATTATTACATTATACTTTCATAAGCTTTGATTGGAGACTAGAAGGCTTGTGGTCTATTTAAATAAGAAGGCATTAGTCCTGAACATAAACGCTGCCATCATCAGTGCTGGTTTAGCAGAACACGGATGGCATTTCTTGATAATTAGTTCCTTAGTTCGTTTCTCAAATCTGTTGTTTTGAAGAGTTCTGCATTTCACACATTTTCTCTACAGTTTCATGTAGTACATATTTATTCAGCTATAGTTAGTTAACTTGCTCAGTAACACTCCTGGCTCAAAAACATTCAACTTTCAGAGTGTAGGCGTAATTAAACGATAAGCCGACACACCGAATTAAGCAGACAGGAGCCACTCGACTCCACATCATTTTCTGAGGCTCAAGGGTTTGATAAGGGAAATGTCAGTATTTCCGACTAGACAGGCAAAGTTAGTGAATTTATTCAAATGCAATTTGCTCATGCTCGTGTGCAAAAAAAAAAAAAATCGTATAAATGTGAAAGCAAACAGGAATAACATCCATCACTCAAAAATATTTACAACATGCTGCAGGGGGAAATTTTTAGGTGAGTGAATATCAACAGCTTTTAACCAACAACTGCGAAAAATCCTCGCAATTCCAGCGACACGCTGAAGCTCCACTGATTGGATTTTGGCGCCTTTTCAAAACAGACTGCATAATTCGCTAGACACCAGTGAAAAGTGATTAACAGGAATCCAGACGAAGCATTTCTGTTTCGCTCCTCACTAGAGCACAAGATCGCTTTATTGCAAAAATACCAGTTCCGTTTTCTACCACAGCATTTACAAACAAATTTCAAACTAGAATTATCTCCATGTTCAAGACTGAAGACTAGGAATATCTGTATATACATATGTATTTACATCGTTCGGTTTTTGTTTTTTTTTTGCTGTCTGTTTCACTTCATTTCCATAAAAATAAAGAGAAAAAAGGAAGAGACAGCTGACTACTGCATACAGTACTGTATCCCAATACATCTGGCAAAACTTCATGTTAAACGTCTTGGACAAAAAAAAAAAGTGTCTAAAATAGCAAGAGCAATGCAAAAATACTCACCTCTAGACAACAAAATTAGACCTTTTTTTAAATAACTGAGGAAAAACTAGACATTTTTTAAAAATTCATTTAGCTTCATAATGCTTTCGATCCATTACTGAACATGTACTGATGTCGGTGTAAAGATTACACATTTTTGTTTTACAAATAAAGAATCCAGCATTCAGCGACTTCTCTCAGACTCATCACTCATCTTTTTAAGAAAATCTTCACATTTACACCTTCATAAGACATACTGCATAAAAGACATTTCTATAAATCAGTGGTTCTCAATGTAAGGTTCATATATATATTTTTTTTTATCTTAGTTATCTTAACCTGTTCGGCTGATCACTTGAATGAATTGTGTTTAATCCAAACATCAGTAGAGCCCTGAGTGAGACACGTCACTGACGTCAGCCACGCTTCCTGATTGCAAAAACACAGCAGGAGAATGTAGTGATTTTTTAAGTAGGAGCCAGAACCTGTTTTCTCAAACGTTGTCTTGTGCTGCTAGGGGTCAGAATCAGAAAAAAAGTGTTCATAAACTTAAATACTATCCAAATCAGCAGAAGATGGTTGTGGTAACAGGCTGTTAGGAGAAAGAACTGGTCTGAGGAGCTAAAAAATAGTTAAAGTATCAGTTAAGTTGGCTTGCTAACTAGGAATAACAGATTTAGCTTGCTAGTTAGCTAACACGCCCAATTTATTTATTATTCCTCACACAAACTGAAGTAAACTTTTACACCAAACACTAGCTAGCTAATGCTAGGTCATGTTCTTACTGAGGAGTTGCTCATAATGTGCACATTTAGCTAGCTTGTTTACGTTTATAGCATCTGGCTGGGCAGCACTGTGGCTTTCAGTGCCACAACATCCTCAGTCACAAACAGTAAAATTGTATTAAAAAAAACTTGCCTTGATTCATTTCTCTCTGGTATAAACGCTGAGAGGTTCTATGAGATATGTATATACAGTATATCCAGCCATCGCAGACTTAGCGTCAATGAGCCACTTACATGGAGTCAAGCTATCAAGATCTTCTAGCATTAACACGTTATTTTAGCTGCATATCACTCCTTATCTTAGTGCTAATCCATAATAACACGTGGATAACGCCAACCCACTTCCCAAATAAAATTCTCAATGTTTTATTCAGATTATAATCGAGTGCTAACCTACATGAGTCTTTTTGCAAGCAGGCTGCGTTCACAATTTTCTTTTGTACACCAAGCAGGATTATAGGTTTAAAAAAACCTATAAAAATTGTTAGCTTGAATCTAACATGTTTCTGTCAGTGGAAGATTTGGTAATAAAAAAGCTCCAAGGCTCCAAAAAAATGGTTATTATTACTGCTCATATTTAATAATGAGCCTAATATTGGAATAGTAGGATTATATTTATGAACTTAATCTGTACTGTGCAGGTGTGTGGAATTTATTTATTCATCCAGGTGTGTGAAGTTTAAGAACTACTGCAAAACGATATAAAGGCAGGATTTGATGGCGAAAACCAACAGGATTCCCAGGTTGATAAAGTTTGTGTGTTTGCTCTCATATCCCGCCGACTGCCAGGAGAGAAACCGAGGAAGCCAAGTGCCAGTTTCATTTCCACAGCCTTATAAATGTCCATAAGTGTAAAATTACACTTTTAGAGGTCATTACTTCATGTAAATACTGAAATATATATATATATATTCTGTATAGGTACAGCATAGAAAACTATATATGACTAAATTTAAGATATAGATCTATAGATTACGCAGATACACATATAAACATTGAAATATCCCATAATTATGGGAAATGTACGTTACAACAGAGTTACACTTTCTAACTTAACACTTGTGAAGTGCACTAAATCAGTGTTAACAGAGTTAAGCAAAGTCACACAACTCAGGCTAGTATACGGCATTAAGTTATAGGAACACAGGCCTTGCGACATTGCATATACATGTTGTAGCAACTGTAGCTGCACAGTTTTTAAGCATCACTGGAAAACTTTTAAAGCATTCATTTAGAGCTCACTAGATCCACCACAACATGCCTGTTAAATGCAGCGTGTTCTGATGAGATGAAATACTGAGTCGGATGGGATGATATTCGTGTGATGGCCTAGGAAAATACTCTGAAGTATGACATATCCCAGCTATGAGGCAAGTTAGGACAATATTAACACGTGGTTATTAACAATAAATTGTATTTCAGCATTTTATTCACTACGGTAAAGGAGTGGATCATAGCTAATTTGACGTCAAACATCAGATTTTAACGTTGACATTTCTGACATTTGGCAGACGCCCTTATCCAGAGCAACTTACAATTTATCTCATTTTATACAACTGAGCAATTGAGGGTAAAATGCCTTGCTCAGGGGCCCAGCAGTGGCAGCTTGGTGGACCTCTGATTCAAACTCATAACCTTTTTGATCAGTCGTCCAAAACCTTAAACACTAAACTACCACATCCCTAATCAGTTTAGACTTTAAACTGAACTGATTAGGCCCACGTCTGTTTCAGTGCAACAGCTAAATGTCCAGTAACTCGATCACACTTTGACATTCACTGAGTGAAGAAATCACACTTATCCTGTAAAGTTTTAGACTTTCGCTAGACTAACTTCCTTTCATCAATGTGCTTGGAAAACTGGCATCTTACTTGGCATGATCTGCAGAAATCCAGATCCATCCATATTTCTATTACTTTTGGATGTTTGTCAGAATTGGACCACAGTAACATCAGATGGGATTTCCCAGACCATCACACGTTTAGAGTAACGTTGTAAAGCTTCAGTACACCGAGTCGAGCAAAAATTGAGATGAATCAGTATGTCTATAATGTAATCTTATTTAAAAATGGAACAAAATTTATTTCTATCGTTCTTAATGCCAATGCAACTTTTCAGTTAGAATCAAACTGCACACAGTCATATCGTATCTCATCTAATCAGCTGTAAATTTCACTTATACACAATGTATTTTGGGTCATGTATTAAGATACATCTATTCCAGGTGAGAAATATATATCTCTTGGTCTGAGGGTTGTACTTAATCCTCCTAAATATGTTTAAAGGTGCAGTTTGTGATATTTAAGGGTGTTTCCTGCCATATAATTTCAAATGCACCTTCAAAAAATGATGTTTACAAAGGCTTGGCCAGTTTTTGCAGTTGGACCAGAGCTGCTCGGCTGTGTCCGTATTCTTTCAAAGGCAACTCTCAAGATATATGTTGCTGTAACAAAGGGGATGGGGTCAACTGTAGAGAACAGGAAGTCAGGTAAGACTAGGTCTCAAGCAACCAAGGGCTTTAAATACCACTTCTGCTTTAACTGAAGCTATGTGTACCATGCAGTTGTATAAATGGTCTGAAGCAAGATGATTAAATCTTAAATACTGAAGTAATCAGTAGCATCTCATGGCTGTATATATATTGTGATGCTGCTGTGGGTTAATTGGCCTGCGTTCAAAGAACTACTTAATGCATTAGGTTTTCTAAATGATACAAAATTCTCAGCTCACTTCACAGTTTTGGTTTCGGTTACATTGTAGATTTATAAAATAAAATAAAATACCTGCCAGACGCAGAGTAGCTAAATTTTTAAGAGTAAAACAGATATGTTTTATCTTTAATAAACCCGAACCAGACTCTTCATTAGCGTTAATGCTGAGCAAAAAAAGTTGCAGGTCTTCTTCTGAACTGCTGTACCTGGCATGTTGGTGAGTTTAACACTGATATTTCAGATTTAGAATGCCTTTAAAATCTCTTAGACTATTATTTTCATGTGACAAGTTTGTCAAATTTTATACTGAAATAGATGATCCTATTTATGTCATGAGTGCTTTTCAGTGAGCCACTTGACATGACATGAAACTAGAACAAAAACAAATGAAAATGTTCTCTTCGCTTCTCATCACAGTGCAACATTTCTACTCCACTGCTATTACCTCTTTCACATTTCCTTATAATTTACTTCACTCAGCTTATTCTAGTATGCAAGAAGTTATTCAGAAATCTATAATAAAATGAGTGTCAGTTGTATAATCCAGGCCTATGGTTCAGTAATCCAAAAATAGTAAGCTTTGTCTGTCTTGTCTTGAATTTGTGCTTCGTGTCCTCATAAAAAAAAAATGCACTCTTACCAAAACACTAGTTAAATACCAATCAAACTGGCAGGTCATTCAAGGAATGGATTAAGTTCTTCCCGTTTGAGTTAAGCCGTTAAAAGGTGACTGAGAAGTCTAAATCCAGAGTCTAAAACAGTCTTCAGCCGGCATGACACGCACAGTGCAGATGTGATGCATCACACCATCAGTTAGAGGCCATTCTTCTTCAAGAAAAAAAAAAAGGTTTGTAAAAGTAGGACTCAACCAACAGGGCAAGGTGAAGGAGTTGAAAGCAGTAAGCAAAGGAAAGAAATGAGCTGGTGTATGATGCTCCTTCATTTTTACTCATCATCATATAGATTTATGTGTGTATGTGTGTGTGTGTGTGTGTATGTATGTATGTATGTATGTGTGTGTATGTATGTATGTATGTATGTATGTATGTATGTATGTATGTATGTATGTGACATGATCATGTACATGGAGCTGGAATTTCCATGAGGTGGCGCTTAGTTGGCCTGCCTGTA
Source organism: Hemibagrus wyckioides (assembly GCF_019097595.1). Taxonomy (NCBI): domain Eukaryota; kingdom Metazoa; phylum Chordata; class Actinopteri; order Siluriformes; family Bagridae; genus Hemibagrus; species Hemibagrus wyckioides. The sequence continues at coordinate 12,236,908 of NC_080712.1, forward strand.
GCGATTTCTGTAGGTAATGCAGGCCTGGCAGTAGGGGCCCATGGGCTCAGCTGGAGACTGCTGGCACAGGGAACAGAGCTGAACGTGAGAACCACGTCGGGTTCTGTACACCTGGCCATCCGGGTGACCTGCTCTGAACGTAGCAGTCCTCCAGTCTCCCTCTGGTGGCATATCCATACGCGTGGGCTGAGCAGCGGGCACAGACAGCGGCTGTCTGGGTAAGCTGGCACGTTGAGGTTGGCGTTGAGGAATGTCCACAGGTCTGCTAGCGGGCGCCGAGTGGCCTGAGTGAGCCAGGGTGGCATAACGGGGATCTTTGTAGTTCCAGGCCTCGGGGCGAGCAGCTTGTCCAACTCTGGCCTGAGTCATGGATGGAGCAGGAGGAGCTGATCTCCGGGGCGCCCGAGGAAGAGTCCCGTAGCTCATCGCCACATTGTGGGAGCTACTGTGGGCAAAAGCTTCACCCCGGTCAAGCACAGCCAGAAACCTGTCCACCTTCTGGGGATCTCCTGCAGACCCTAGCAAGCAAGAATAAACGGTTAAGATTTTAGCATCACCTCAGCTGGCTAAATCTGCCTTCTTCAGCCCTTAACAACAGCAGAAAGCAAGTGCTCTCTGACTGGCTGTTCAGTGGAGAAGAAGCGAATCTAAGCACATTATGGTCTCAAGAGCCTATTTTTCAACTTCACAGAGATCTTTGACAGATCGCCTTATACAGTATTCAGGCTGGAAACTAAACTTAACAGGGTGTTTGATCTATAAAAGCTGATCTGAAGTGACACCTAAGTGACATTTATGACCTTCAATGTGAGGCCCTTTTCTTTGCGAGATGTAGTGAGGACAGACATTAGCAGCACTGGGGTGTGACAGCTGCCACATCACACACTCAGACCAGGGGGTGTTATGTGTGTGTGCATGCCTGTAGTGTATAGTATGCCGAGGCAGGGGAGTCACATGGTTACCTGGATGTCCTCGAGTGGGCCGCTGTGATGGAGGAAGAAGGGGAGGTTGCTGCTGAGGTGGGTGCAGGTACTGGTGCTCAGGGTGGTGGGAGAAAACTGAAGGATTGTGGGTAACAGGTGCCGCATGCAGGGAGGTGTTGGAGTGGCGTGGGTTCAATCGAGGATCCGCATGCTTAGCAATTCTCGAAGCAGGGGCGTCCTTTAAATGAATACAAAATATGAGGAATGCACCAGAGGAGTAGGCAAGAGTAAATAAGATAGAATTAAACTAAATGATTGTTTAAAAATGAACATTTAACCAAGGCTGAAACCAAATTTTAGGAAATATTGAACACACATCACCAAAGGTCATATGCACCTTGAGGTTGTTCTTAACCTATGTTTTCTTAGTTTCTGATAGATTCTGTGGATTGCTATTCGGTGCATCCTCAGACATAAAAAAAAAAGAATGATGAACCTACATAATGCAGCAATAACACAATCAATAAGATGAACATAATACACCCACAAGGGACCACATATAGATATACAGGCAGGCAGAAAGTCAGACAGACAGACAGACAGACAGACAGACAGACAGACAGACAGACAGACAGACAGATAGATAGATAGATAGATAGATAGATAGAGACTTCACGCCTCCATGCATAGTTGTTTGTGTGTGAAACTTACAAAGCTGCGAGAAGGAACAGCGTTTTCGGCCCGTCCTCTGACGACTGTGCCGCTCAGACTGCGAGCTATGCGACGCAGATTCTCAGCACTGTACATCTGATCCTCACTCACCGGTACGTCACACACCGTAGGCGTAACAGGCTGGGGGAAAAAACACAACCCGAAAATTTTACACCCTAATTAACAACAATGAGCATTATCGCTCCTTTCAGTGCCAATTAACCTCAAGCACACATACAGCTGTGCATGAATGCATATTCACCATCACACACAATCCCTCATATTTACTCACACACAAACACACACTCCACTCACTCTGTGTTCTGGAGTGCTGATGTATTCTGGTGTTCTGTAGGCACTCCTTTCAATCTCAGCAGTGGGTGTTTTGGAGCGACCAAGCGAGCCTGAGTGTCCAGACACGAGTCTGCGTGCTGCTGCAGGACCTGCAAACAAGAGGTCATACTCAGGATAAGCTTAAAAATAACACAAACTTTTAACTTTACTTTATATTCTCCTGTCAAAGCACATAGAAGGCCATCACACTGGTAGTCTAGTCTGAAACAGAGCACAGCTTGCATGAAAAATTGGTAACATGATATTCGTCAAGCAGACCAGGAAGTGCACCGTGGTACAGAACCCGAGTCTACCTGTAGGAGTTTGGTGTTTTCCTTCCTTTCCTCATTAGAGATCTACAACTGGAATCTTGAACAGCAGTTTTGTGGCAAAATTAAATAGAAATGAAATCGAACCTATGGCTGAGGATGTAGGAGGACATAATGCAAATGATTCATATTCATTTGCAGATGCATTGTGCCCTTATAAGCTGCCCCCTTCTATAGCTTCCTGACCCTTAAAACTTAAGTCAATAAATACCTTGTCTTCCGGTGGGGTGTGGACTGGGCCCGCTAGAGCCTCTGGGTTTGCTGGGAGCCCGCAAGCTGGCTCTGTAGAGTGAGTCGAGTTCAGACAATTCTTCACAAGGCGAGCCACATGGCTGCGAAGCATTTTGGGAGTTGTAGTATCTGGTGACGTTTTCAGCCCAGCGCTCTACAGGCATAGGCCTGGCCGGTGAGTTGGAGCGTGGTATGAGGCAGGAAGATGAAGGGGAAGATGGGATAGAATTCTGTGCAGGTGGAAGGGTATCATGATGCTGTGGTGGCAGAGGGTTGATATGTGGTGAATGTTGTGGGTGGAGCATCTGCGGCTTCTCCTCTAAGCTGTAGTGGTCAGAAGAAGAGGAAGAGCGAGGGACGCTGAAGCTCCGGGACACAGGTGGGTGATGATTGTGTCCGTGTGTGTGAGCTTCGGGTCTGTCTCTGGCTGGTGAAGGCATCTGGGGGGGGCTGTTTACTGCGAACACAGACACAGGGCTGGCACTAGGTTTACAGGTGGAGCAGGCAGAAGAAGAGGAACGCTCCTGTGAGTCTGAGTGAGTGTGTTGACGCTGGCGGTAATCGCTGGATGAACGATGTTCAGGGCTCTCTCTGAAGTAGGAGTGGGAGAGATCGGGAGTGGATGGAGCAGGGGAATGGGGCATGATGGAGGATGGTAATGGTGGGCCTAAGGAAGATTCTGAGAGCGCATCCACAACCTCTTCTTGAGCATCTGTCAGAAGTATTTGGATCTTGACAGGCTGTTCACTATAAAATAAAAAAGAAATTAAAATGACAACTTATCATAAGTGACAAGTACACACATACTTGCATGGAAACTCCTGGCAGCGAAAATGGTTTAGTCTATTGCTCAGTGTTTAGGCGCATTTCCCCTGCAGGAACCCAAGAACTTCAGGTCCAGTTACACCTGAGGAACCAGGGCTGATCTTCATTCATGGGCTGAAATACCCACACTGTTTCAGAGTAGGTATTTTAACTGAGAACAGAAATGTGTGAGTCTTGGTTTATGAAATAATGTCACTGATTAGTCAAATGCACGTTTTACAGAACTCATTTAAAGATCCTGCATTTAGCTAGTAATCAATCAGGAAAGCTTTTTTAATGTTTGTGTTTCTTCACTGGTCTTGTTTTTGCATAGATTGCAGGGAAAAAGCAAAATTAAAACCCATCCGGACACAAAGTTACATTTTTTTTCCACCACAGTGGAACAGCAAACCAGAACACTTAAGTTCCTCACATAAGTTTGAGAACCTCAGTGGAAACACGCCTCTTCATATACATAAATGATGTAATGTCGTCCCCTGTGCAACCGACACACAATCAGTAGCAAAACCTGGTGTCTTTCCCCCTGTCAATCAACCGCCTGTTAATTCGGCAGCTTGTCTTTTCCTACAGCGGTGCATGTGCAGGCGCTCCAGCTGGAGTGTGTCCATACACACACGCACACAGAACAGAGCCAGCAGCAGGTACCTGAAAGGCAGCTTTTGCTCCTGCTCTTCCTCCCTCTCCTCCTCCACCTCCTCCTTCTCCTCTTGCTGCTGCTGTTGTTGCTGCTGCTGTTTCTCCTGCTGCTGCATGCGCTGCTGCAGGCCTCGCGCCCTCCTCATACACTTTTGCTGTCGGGCCTCAGCCACTGTCCTGCCCTGCCCGTTAGCACTGCCCTCATGCATGGCATGCCTGAGTTTGGCTTCAGCAGCAAACACAAAATGAAAGAAAAGGAAAAAAAAAAAAAGAAAAAAAAAAAAAAGAAAGAAATGAATAAAAAGATGCAGAAAAAGAAAACGTTTTGTCATGGGATGCATGCAAACATATATCTGGTATCAACTAAAATATCACACTGGGTTGGATTAACAGAGGAAAGGAAGGGAGAATATTGGAAATTTTGATTCTGTAAACTTTGTACAAATGTTAAATCCCTTCCAGGAAAAAAAAAAATAGTTAAATTGTGATGAATGTTAAGTTTGTAAAATTAAAATGAGTTGCATTCAGCCATGGAATGAACATAAAATAAACTGTAGTCTGAATCCAAAGATTAAAAAAATGATAATAATGGAAATAAGAATAATTTGAAAATCCCTCCAAGCTTTAATACGAGTCTTATTCCAATGTAAAACGGACATGACAAGTCTCTTGTGAGTTCAGAATAAAGATTTCACCAAGTGCACAGGGGAACTTGTTGAACACAGGCATAGGAGAAAGGCTGAGGTAACATGATATATGAATGGAAATAACACAGAAGTTGTTTGTGTGTGTGTTTAGGAATATTATACCCTCCACATTCATACATGGAAACAAAAGCAGAACACACCCAGCATTAAGGCGAGGGCTGAAACTAAGACATCGGACTGAGGTGATGACACAGACACGTGTTGACATTTACAATCAGCACAGTCCCAAAAATCCGAAGAAGAAGCATATTAAGAAGCTGCCATAGAGCTATGCCCTGCACCCATTCCCAAGACAGCTATTGATGCATTTTCTATAATATAAGAGCAGAGAAACAAAGACGCACCGAGAAAATCTGTAGCATGAGTTTAGGATGTGAAGGTGAAAATAGCTTAACATGTAGCGGGATTTATTTCCTACTTCCGACAAATACAGGAAAAAGGAAGACGGAATGAAATGCAAAAGAATCCAGCATAAGCTAACTTTAGGTTCAGAGCTCAGCTCGTTTGTGACTCCAGGAGAATTACTTTGGCAACTAGTGACAATGTCCAGGGAAGACGAGCCAAGAGCTGTATTATTGTTATTAAAAAATAAAAAAATCTGAACCAAAGATCAGAGATTCAGTTTCTGAGAAAGAGTTATGAAATGCATGTATTTTATTTCTTTTTAATGACTTGCATTGGTGACATTCTTAAACCCTCCCTCAAGGTTTAATCAACATAAAACATAAAGTATGCACTCTTGGAGCCTGATGGCATGTACCACAAAGATTTAAGCCTAAAGTTTGAATTTCCTAAATAAATTAAAGTTTAAGTAGCTAAAATCCATAAAAGGAAACTTAACTCCAAATTAAAATTCTGGACGGATCAAAAAATATACAATATCAGTATCTTATAAGTCTAACTAATTCTATTCATTTTCAACATGTTGCATTGTCCAGTGTGTCTTGAGAATGTTCATAAACCGTTTTAAGTGTGTTTGTGAGTAAAGTCACATTTATATTACCAGAAGACCCATGGCCAGTGATTTGTCCAAATGTCACGCCAGTACTAGAGCATTTGTTTCATAGACTTTAATTTGTCACAAAGCCATAAAACATTCAGATCTAAAACATTCAGCTGACTGTGTGAGTTGTGTGTATAAGAGGATCACTAAAAACTAGCCGTCGAAAAAAAGAAACCCTAACTATGCTAAACATCTCGTGACATTCTGCTCAGGACTGCTGAGATAAAGCCACACTGCTCACACACTGACACTCTCCTTTAAGAAAAATCATCATTTCTGAAAACGATGATAGGGTAATGCATGTGTTGTACTACAGAGACTGTACAATGGCTGCATTACTCAAAGCAAATAAAGGAAAAAACACACACAGTATATATATATATATATATTACACGTATAGACAAACACGTGGTGGAGATGGCAGGATTCTGAAAGTGGGTTAGTGTTACTTACACACGGCTTCGTTAACCACAGAGAGTGCGGCAGCGACCTCGCCTGCCTGCTCCAGCCTCAGAGACTGATCTAACAGAGCTTCAGCGTCCAGCACACACCGCTCAAAACCGTCCCCTTTACCTGCAGACGACACGCACACCAAAGCACTGCATCACACGGAAGCCCCAAAACCCGCACACATACACGCTCATGCACAGACGTCAACACGTGATCCACAAACACGCAGAATGTGGTCACATCTGGTTAGTCACACACACACACACACACACCCACACACACATGCATCCCCAAGCAGCAGCAAAGCCCCAAAGATACCCCTGTCTGTTAAGCCTTGTTAGATTCTAACCTTGGTTCTGCAGCTCATCCAGGTCCATGAACTTGCTGGGTTTGGGGTTGAAGCCCATGGCTGCTTCTTTCTCTTTTTCTTGCCTCCTCTGCATCTCCTGTTCTTTTGCCTTTCGTGCCACCTCCTCCTGGAGCTCGTCCAGCTCGCTTCGGCCCTCTGAGGCTACATACACACGTTTTTAATTCAGTCTTTGTAGTGTACTTCTACTGACCTGTGTGTTATTGTAGCTAAATAATAATAACCTTAACCTTAGCACTAAACAAATAAATAATCGATCAATCATGGGGACAAACAAAATGTCCCCACAAGTTTGGTTACTTTTGATTGCAAGTGAATAGAAATAAATGTTCAACAAGCTTCATTGTATACACAATAGAAATGACACACCTGGGCTCATATGACTGGTTCCTCTGATGGAGGCTTTGACATCCTGCAGGAGGGAACTGCTGCTTTTTGACTTCTGTACACTCTTCCATGCGGGGCCGACACCGGGGGGAGGCTTCATCAAACCTGTGTCTTTTAAACTGGAACAAGCATAAGAGAAGCCAGGATCAGTAGGAGTTTCTACAATATGTGCTGTACTAATGTGACTAGCTGCAAGAAAACATCTGTGGCTTTGTGAGCAAAGTTTAACTCACATCTATGTTCACAACTACGAGCGATTTCTAGCTCTATTTCTACCTTTCTGTGTGTGGATCATTTTACAGAAAATAAAATATTAAAATAATATTATAATATTATAAATATAACATTAAAATAAGCAGAACTGTGAAAGGAAATGTAGAAACTGCATCAGCTCTTATTTAACTGCAGAAAAAGCACTGCCAGATTCTAATAAAAAGTATTTCTGCTTCATAAAAACAGCTCACAATATCTTTTATTTATTTATTTTTTAAAAAAGGATTTTATATGAACAGAAAAAAAGAAAGGCTTTAAATTACACAAAAACAACAACAAATCTATCACAATGATGATATAGACAGTTGATTTATTAAAACCCCAAAAGTGTAAGAATCTCATACAAACATGATAGATTTGAGGAATCGGTGATTTGTTACCTCCGAATGTGAGCCTAGTTTTATCAGTATAATCAGAATAAGCTTTATTTTAGAGCTTCACTAAGCACTGACGCTTTATCGTTCTTTTTAAAAGCCTTGCTTTATCTTTATCTTAAAATAATTTGTCTATCTTGAAATCATTTAAAATGATTGTATTGTACTATAGTTACTAGCTGTTGTTTTTTCAATGTGCTTTACAGACTGAATTAGCTAGAAGTGTGTGTGTGAATACCTGTGTGATCCGTTCACAGCTCCCTCATTAATGGGGATGTCCAGGCTCACCGGACTGTTGCTGTTCCTCTCACTGCTTTCATACCCGCTCTCCATCCTCTGGATGAGCCGAGGAGGTTCCATCCTCTTCCCCTGAGCTGATGGCAGCGTCTTAGATGCAGAACTGGCGCCAAAACCCATTTGAGCTAGTGAGCCTGTCAGCGCCCCCTTGTGGCTGGGATCCTCAGGTAATACGGTGCCCAGTGGCGCGTAGCCGGCCTGCTTGCGTCTCTCCCTGCTGAAGATGCTGTCGATGTTGAGAGTGTCTCGGCGTGGTTTCCAGGCTGGCCTGTACTGTCCTCCACCGGAGCTGGACCTGGACTCGCTGCTGGTGCTGTCGGCGGATAGTGGCCGGTTTAGGATGATGCTGCTCATGCTTTCCTTAAAGTCCCGCAGTCGGCTCGAGCAGGGTTTAGGAGTGCCCCGAGGGACCTGTTGCTCTTTCAGAGTCTCGCCTGAAATTCATCATCATAAACAGGATGAAGAAGGATGAGTGAATATCACAGTGACTGACAAAACAGAAAACACAAACTGGGCCAATATACACAACCAACCATCAAGCCCAGCTCAGTTAATAAGCGGATGTTGATCTCAGACTCTTATCAGTTTCGCATTTTTAAACATGTTTACTGTTGTGCTGTACTGCCTGATAGATTGTTCCTGCTTTAACCCTGTACTTTATATACTGCTATACTGCATACCTTCACTGTGGTATCCTGCAGAAGACACCTCGTCAGTCTTAGAGGATCGACTTCTCTCCTCAAATCGGCGGGGTCGGCTGGCACTCCTCTTCCTGTCCACGACTCCACTCTTCCTATCTGTGATCCCAATTTTTCTAGGTGTGTGACGCTGAGCAGGCTCGCTGTCAGTCAAAGGGCCTTTGAAATAAACAGTAAGGAGAGAACATTTATAAATGTAAATACATGATTCTATTTATTTTTCTTGAATGATACACGAAAAACAAGCATGAGTGTATGTGTGCACTGGGTTGTTTATCAACATGCTTGGATGTACCTGTAGTATCCAGACTGCTATGCGATGCACCGTTTTCAGGGTTGCAAACTATGGTTCCTTGGGAGTCTGATGAGAAGTGTGAGGCCATAGACTCGTGGTGCGAGTGGGAATGTTTATAGCTGTAGCTGTCTGTCGAGGAGTCTGTTCGTGTGTCACTCGAAATGGACGGCTCACGCCCTGAGGAAAAATACAAAAAACCCAATATGACAGTTCTGAAAAAATTACAGAACTAAGACAAAAGTAGAAGTAAGATAAACTCAAGCCTGGTATCAAATGCAGATAGCATGTTCATTCATTTAAATCTAAAATGCATGGAAGTGATTCCATAGTAATGATCCAAAAACACAGAGGAAGTAAGTCTGAGGAAGAAAGAATTAACTGTAAGAAATGTTAACACTTCTGACCTGACCTTAACAACAGGAAATACTAAAGAAGGCTCAAAAAAATAAGGCTTATCCCACTGCTTCTGGGTTGTATTTGCGATATAGAACAGCAGTCAGCAGGTGATTTACCAGAGTCCTCACTGTCGTAGTAGGTTTTGGTGTAGTGGTGAAGGTCCAAACGAGACGTCAGGTCCTGTATAGACACCGGTGTGCCACGGGGGTCAGCGTAGAGCAGCAAAAGCGGCTGGTAATGACCCTTTATACAACGAGACACCACATCCCTCCATTTCGGCCCAATCTGTGAGAGAGAGAGAGCGAGAGGAAGGGTTAGAGCATGCCAGAACTGTGTCCGACTCATGAGTTCGAACTCAGCTCAAAGTTTAACATTTCTGCATGCAATAAAAGCACCACTTTTAGTACGCACAGGAATATTTCGACAACGACAAGAATGTTCCGAAGTGTTCCGAAGTTTATTTTAGAAGCCGGACAAGAAATAATAGTTTTTTTTTTAAACCAGACCTTACCCTGACGCGGATTTCCTAAACTGATTTCCTCTGTGCTCCTTCCATACTCACACGAAGACAGGACATAAAAACAACCAGAGAGAAAGAGACAAGTGTGTGTGTGTGCATGTGCGAGAGAGAGAGAGAGTGTATGGGTGAGTGTGTCCCTTGCAAACCACACCCCACTGCTGTCCAGCTGGAGAGCATAAACAATAGAGGGATATCCTTGTTTTGCAACTCACAAGCTGCCCCTGTGCCCATGCGCTGGCCTGACGAGACCAAAAAAATAAAATAATAAAAACTGCTTCGTGTGCAACTGTCCTGGATCCAGAATGTTATTGCGGACTACTAAACCCAAAAATCTGTAGAGAATAAAAGAGAATAAGACTGTGTTTGTTTTAGATTAGCTTCTTACTATTGTCTTTGTTTCTGTGGTGTTCATCTATTCCTGTAACCTATTCAGAGCAGTCTGTCATGCACTTTTTAGGTGAAGCTACAAAGACAATCACCTGCTTCCCTCTTTACCTGAACCACTTTATCCCCACATACAACAGTATCTAGTAGTTTGTTTTTTTCCCCAGTGATGTCCTTACACATATGTACATTAGCAATGCTGTACAGAGATCTTTGTGTGCTTTAGAGGTAGAGTTAACCCGAAAATGCTGGCAGTTGAGTTTTTGCGTTTAATTATAAAGCTTTATCTAAGGAGCGGTTAAGGCTTTGGGTTGTTGATTGGTGGATTGGTGTTTAAGCCCCAGCACCACCAAGCTCCACTGCTGAGCAACTGAACAAGGCCCTTAACCCTCTCTGCTCCAGGGGTGCTGTATCATAGCTGCGCCTGCAATCTGACCTCAACTTCCTCAGCTGGGATATGTGAAGAAAAGCTGAAATGTATGTGTGGTGATAAAGGTTTCTTACCCTCATTTCTGCTCACATGATAGAAAGTAAGTTGCTGTCATTTGAGGAATTTTTCAAGGCAACACCCAGGAGCAAAACCCAATGCCGGCAGGTGAAGTGAAAATATAAAAAGGTATGAGGAATGAATGTGTGTGTGCATTGAGCCCTGTGATGAACTGGTGTTCCATCCAGGGTGTGTTCATGACTTATACATAATGTTTCTGAGATGTGCTCAAGATCCATCATGACCATGACTAGGAGAATCAATGGAATGAAACTGACCGAATGACTGAATGTATGAACTGAAGTCAATTCAGGAATGATCCACAAGCCATTCAATGTGACCACGCTGTCAGAAAATCCACTTGAGCAAATGAGTCATTATAACCAGATACTTCTCCACTAACCCTGACTGGGTTGATCATGTTGATCTCATTAAATGTGGTCACGAGTCCCAAAATAACATAGAGGTGCACAGCAATTACAGTGAGGATTAAAGAGGAGTGACAGCTGTTCACTCACGCAAATACTCTGCCACAGGAAAACATCTTGACTGTGAGTACTATGTGCCAATGGCCATCTGTCAGGATTGAATTACACCCTTGCTTTTGTGGTTCTGCAAAATAACAGGCTTAAAAACCCAGGGATAACGAGTCGATTCAAGTTTCTCCAAACCACTCAGCATGAAGCCGATCAATCACACTGCCCTGCAACTGTACGTCTGAGTAATCTGCCTGGACAAGGCTGGACAGGGCAATTCTTCTTCCCATTCTGTACCCTTTATTCTCAGAATATGCATTTTAGAGTACAAAATTATACAGATTTCTAAATTAGATATTTAAAAGATTTATGTTTCCGTCAGACTGAGAAATTTCAGAAAGAATTCTTAATGTGAATATTCCTAATCACCCTAGACTGCAAAAAATGCTTCTTTTTTCATCAGCTCCAAATGTTACCTCACTCACAACTGATTTAGAATTCTTTCTACACATATCACTGGATTTCTTATCGTTTTTAGCCCTATTCAGATGGGATTAGTTTTACATAGAAATTGGGATAATTTATTTATTTACCACTGCATTTATGGGATTTTATTCTTGTCGAAATCAGCTATGTAAATAAATTATATTCATATATTCACAGCCCTGTGTGTGTACATGTCTGGAAAGACCACATATACCTTGTATTTTATATGTTATGAAAAGATTGGCTGCTAAAGTAAAAAAAAAAAAAAAAAATGCATATTATATATATATATATAGACAATAGACAAGGACTCATGGGCATCGCTAGGAACATTTCTACCCCCCCCCCCCCCCCCCCCCCCCCCACAAAAAAGTTCTGAGATTCTCCATAAACTGTACACAAATTCGTGATTGCCTCAGTCCCCTCTAAATTTTCTATGAAAACGGTGGCAGACTTCGGCTCCTCCCCATCTTTCAGCGCGTTCTTCAAACCTTTATTTTATTTATTTATTTTTATTTTTTACTATTATACCCCCCTTAAATGAAAATCCTAGAATCGCCCCTGACAGGACTTATCAAAGAAGCAGCATTTCTGAGAGTTTGAGATAAATGATTGTGTTTCTGGTACAAGCCGAAACGCTGCGATGCTGTTACACAATGCTGCTATTAAAAAAAGTCACTTGACTGTGGTCTGGAGACAGGAAAAACTCTTACCTCTTTGACATGTGCATCATCGAAATACATCCATTTCCGGATCTTGGTCTGGAAGAAGAAAGTGGAGTAGTGTTTGCCGTAGTAACACACCATGCCCACTAGGTAGAGCTCTGCCTGTCTGGCCTTCTCCTCTGTCACCCTGGAGAAGAGCTGTGAGACAAGAGCAAGTGCAGGGTTATTTACACACACACACACACACACACACACACACACCCCTAGCAAAAATGATGACCGATCAACACACACAGACAGACACACATACAAATGATGACTGACCAACACACACACTCCCACGCACTCACATGTATGTGCATACATACACAGACACATGGACAAGTACACAGACACACACACACACACACAAATAGACAGACAGACAGACAGACAGACACATATACCCACAGACAGACAGACACAGACAGACAGACACACACACACACACACACAGAGCCCCTGCACCATCTAAAGGTCTTGAAAATAATGAGTTCCGTTTGTAAGCATTTTTAAATGTTACACAGCGGCTCCATTAAATGCCAAAGTAGCAGGGAGCTTGAATCCATACTTTAAAAAGAGCATGTATCAAAACCTAGAACAAATGGGAGACAGGATCAGGATCGAGACGGGATTAAAATGTTAACTCATCATGAGGATGACCCCTGTTCCAGCGCAATCCCAAATGTATTTCATGGCAAGAAGGAATGTGATGAAGGTGATTAACATCTTGCATGTGAGCACAGGACAAAAACAGGTTTCACATCAGAGTTGCTCGGGACGCCAGTCAGTCAATATTCAAACGACTCTGTTATTAGCATCATAATGAAAATAAAAAGTCGTAATCCCTATTTATAAGTCAGAGATGTCCATTCTTTCTGGACTACACCGTCTGCCCCAGATCTGAGTCTAACATTAGATCAAGGAGGAAAAAAAATTCCACTTCTGTCTGAAAACAGATAGAGGTCTGTGTGCAGAAGGTGATGTTTTATCAGTCATTTATTTCAATGCCATTAAATAAAGACTATGTTTACATGTAAGTGGTTCACAATAATGAGCTAATCAGAATAAGCAAATGTGGGTAAGTGTGTGTCTTACGTCTCCGAGACGCAGGATGGTGCCCAGGCTGTGAATGACATCCTCAGCGAGGTCTGAGTTTTCCGAGTCCCACACCAGGCCGATGGTGATGATCTCGGGAGAGTTCATGAGCACGCGACGAATACGGAGTTTTTCTCCACAGTTACCCTGTGAGAAACAGGAAGTCAGAGGGAAACGAGTGTTTCTTTGCAAAATGGCAACACTGAAAGCTGAGATTAACAACTTACTGAATATAACACTGGAACCAAACATATTCGATCAACCAAGATATGAACCTATTACATGTTAGAGCTTTTATTTAAATAAAAAAAATATATACATCGATCAGGCATAACATTATGACCACTGACAGGTAAAGTGAATAAGACTATCTCATCATGGCACCTGTTAGTGGGTGGGATATATTAGGCAGCAAGTGAACATTTTGTCCACAAAGTTGATCTGTTAGAAGCAGGAAAAATGGGCAAGTGTAAGGATTTGAGCGAGTCTGACAAGGGTCAAAGTGTGATGGCTAGATGACTGGATCAGAGCATCTCCAAAACCGCACTCTTGTGGGGTGTTCCTGGTCTGCAGTGGTCAGTAACTATCAAAAGTGGTCCAAGGAAGGAACAGTGGTGAACCGGCGACAGAGTCATGGACAACCAAAGCTTATTGATGCATGTGGTGAGCGAAGGTTGGCCCGTGTGATCCGATCCAACAGATGAGCAACTGTTGCTCAAATTGCTGAAGAAGTTAAGGCTGGTTCTGATAGAAAGGTGTCAGAATACACAGTGTATGACGGGTCAGGGCTGTTTTGGCAGCAAAAGGGGGATCAACACAATATTAGTCATAATGTTATGCCTGATCGGTATATATACAAAATTGAGTTTTAGAACTCGTGGAATCCACAGAGCCGTGTGTGTGTGGGGGCTGTAGGTTGTGTCAGTGTGTTAGAGCATGACAACAAGAAGTCCTAACAACCAGGGACCGCCCCCCTTACAGGCTGTGAGGATGTTTGTGCCAAATCTGCATACATGAGCAAGAACTCGTCTTTCACAGTGAAACCACCCACACACCCACCCGAACCCCCACCCTGACCCGCACACATACCCACACAACACACCCACATCCACACAACATACGCTTTACACTTGCATTACTACATCATTATGAGGACCTATATGCACAATGACATAATGCAGCTAATTACAATGCCACAATTTCTGGTTAGAAATTTTCTAATTAGAATTCAAGAAGAAGGAATCTGTTTTTTTGAGTTTGGGTTTTGCAGCATGCTGTACTGAGAAATCTTCTCACATCAACACACACTTCCATCTTTATAATTAACAAGTTATTGTAATGGGAATTGTGATTTGATTGAGAAAGGGAGGGAGCGAGTGAGCGAGCAGGTGAGAGAGTGAGAGAGAGAGCGAGAGAGTGAGAGACAGAGAGAGCACACCCTGGCCTCTGGCATCATGAAGCAAATAAACAAAAATTTGATTCCCTCATATTTTGGTGGGAGATTAAGCACATTAATCACAAAGGCATTCTTAACCAAGGGTGCCAAAACATTGTGTACACACACACACCGATGGAAGTGGCAGTTTGAGATGGAAAAGTGGTTTGCGTATGTGTTTGTGTGTGTGTACACTTACTGGACAGTTGCGCAGGTCTCCCACGGTGCTGGCGTTTCTAAGAAGCTCCCCAAACATATCAGGAGTTGGTTTCTCCCTGCACTCCAACATCCTTACAGCCTGGTTACTGTAACACACACACAACATCAATATTACTATGTCAAAGTGCTAAAGGGGTAATTTCATTTCCTTTGGCTATCCATGGGGACCAGCTGTATGTCCCCAAGTCAAAATGATCATACACACACACACACATAATAATAATAATAATAATAATAATAATAATAATAATAATAATAATAATAATAATAATAATAATAATCATCATCATCATCATCATAAGAAGAACAACAAGTAAAATAGTGTTTGATTTGTTTAAATGCTTGAGTATCCCTGTATGTTAGAATATATGTGTGTACACATGCCTGCAAGGTGACTGCTATATGCTGTTTGCCTTCATATTACATTACTTCTGGGAGCTCTCTCTCTCGCTCTCTCTCGCTCTCACACACACACACCCCCCTACTGCTACAGCAATACTACAGTCTCTGGCACAGCGAGCTGGCCAGCAGGAACAGTCCCATTCTGCATTCGACCTGCAATCAAAACGCCCCGCTACTCTTACACCATCATCTTATCCTGCAGTGCATGTGGCCGAGCTCTCCACCATGTGCTCACTCTGTGTGAGGTGCTGAGGTAATGCTGACTCTGCACTGGACGAGCCCCAGCCCTCTCGCACCCCACCGTCTCTGCTCTGAAGTCGGCTATATACATCCTCGGATTGCTTCAGCGCCTGTCCTCCTTCAAAAAATACTACACTACTGTCTGGAAATGAATTCTCTATCCCTTGTTCAGGTGCAGGGGTGATGCAGTGTGGATTCACTCCACTGACTACACAATATCAGCTCATATAATGAAAAATCCACCTTATATAATGTAAAATGAGATCCATCAAGAGATTCTATCTCAGGATTTCTATGGATTTTTTTCCCCCCTCAAGCATTATGCAGTTCAATACTGTGCAAAGTTTTAAGGGGCCACAGATCCATTTATTCATTTCACAACATTTATAATAGCTTTTGCAAGTTATTGAATAAAGAAACAGAATCAATAGATCGTTTTTGTTTTTTTTAAATAAAAGAACATCAGATTTTATCTTCAGAGACAGAAGGAAGTAAGAGCCAAAGTGCGCAGAAGAGCTATGGCAGATTGAAGACCCCAGAGTTTCTGTGACCCATATACACTTTGTTTTATGAACCATGCATCTAATCAGGATTATAACTGTATAAAGATGTGCCACATATAAACAAATATTCATAATTTTCTCTAGTAACACAGTGACTAGTTATGAGCCATCTTTGAATTTCATTAATGCTAGCTGCCTGGAAAAGCAAACCCTGCAGAAAGTCCTATACTTAAATGTCCACAATGCTTAGCCTAATGCTGGAACTATCCTGATACCTTAAAATGTCCCTGACATTAGTTCTGCATTTGACTAAAAGTTGTTATAGAAAACTTCCATAGAAAATCAACAGAAACACACTGCAAAGAATTTTTACTTGAGAACTCAGGACTAAGGACACAGAGTTCTGCAAGTGACGTCAAATCAACATGGCTGCACACATGGTCTTGCTTATCTGAGTTATTGCTGCTGTTGTTGATGCTGTAAATTCTACACGATTTAGATTCAACATTCAGGAATATTCATTGTTGAGATCTATAATACTGATTTATACACATCACTGTTTTGAGGAGGAAACTATACATGATTCATTACTGTTAGCCGACTAACTTGCTAACAAAAGGCCAAAGATAGAGGTTTTTCTCCATTTATATTTCGTAGACATGAGAAAAATTCTGAGCCTGGACTTTCCACTCTTAAGATAAGATGAATGCAGTATTTTTCTGAGAGAGTCATGTTTATAAATGTGAATAGTTTTTCCCAGAGGATTATTTATTAATGTTATTTATATTTACTGTGAAAACTAGACAGTCATCTTAAAGTAAGTAACTTAACTGGACACCTAACAAATCTTTATTTATTTAACTGCAGGCTTAACAACTTTTAACTGTTACAAGCCCATTAAGAAACTTTCAGAGGTACTGTCATTCAGCTACATGGGCTTAAAGACCTGCCCATCTGTCCCACTTAGACACACCCACCTGTCTCAGTAAAAGACACACCTAAAAGACTCATTTTCCCACTGTAAGACTCCACTTTATAAAAATATAAAGTCTCCAGTTTATAAAAATAAATTAATTAATTAAATTATAAAAAGTATAAAAAGTGCATTTTTCATCCAGTAAGACACGTTAATCTGTTCGACACTAAGACACAACCATGAGACACCACCCTGTCCCACTAAAACCCATCGCCCTCTAGCCCTTTCACTAAAACACACGTAACACGAAAAGATGGTGTCATGCCGATAAAAGCCACCCAAACACTCATCAGTGTGTGGTGTGCAAGCAGACCCTATCCTCATTATCCAAAAAAAAAGTCTCTCACTCACCTGTAGTCTGTTTGTAATCATAAATGAATGCGTTTCACTATTCTGATAACTGCGGTGATGCAGGATGATGTAACTAATCACTGTTTTGCTCTAGAGGGACAGTGGTAGATCTGGATTACTGATCAGAATGTCAAGCTGCCCCTGTTGGGCCCTTGATCAAGGCCCTTAACCCTCTGCTCCAAGGGCACCATATTATCATGACTGACCCTGTGCTCTGACCTCACAGAACAAAATGCAATACTCACCACAGAGAGGTGGTGGAGATGTAGTGCACCATCTGAATGAAGGGCAGAGGATCTGATGACGCTCCACAGCTACCACACACACACTAGAGATGAGGAGATAAATATAATGAGTGTAAAATGGCCCATTTATGTAGACAGTGTGGTTAACAGTGCATTCATTGATGGAGCATTTCACTGGTTTCAAGGCGACAGACAACAAGGAAAGAGAAGGACACTGTGTATGACAATGTGTTTCTAGAAAAGTAAATATAGTGCTGAGAAATAACTGTCCCCAAACACAGTAGGAGTTGGAGCCTCACCTGCTCGAAGAGCGTCATAGCAAACTTCTGGTGTGGAATGCAGTGTTTTGCCGTGCAGATGTCCTCCTTGCTCTCATCAGCGATGTGAAAGTGGATACGCATGAGGATGTTCTCCTGAGAGAGACAGAGAGGAAGACGATGAGAGTCATTTTAGGACTGAGGGTGCTTTTTTGTCTGTGGGACTGTGTGCACTTTCACTGAACTCCCTGTGAGCCCCCATTTAAGATGAGCGATCAAACACTTGATATTTTATAACCTCTATTATTATCCAGGAATATGATGTCAGTGTGAGAGGGAAAACACAAGGTTCATGGAGTGACTAATTCTCATGGGGTGTGGTGTGTGTGTGTGTGTGTGTGTGTGTGTGTGTGTAGAGTGGTGCTAGAAAAAGCCCAAGGCTGGAGGAATGTGTGGAGAAAAAAGTGAGAAAGACAAAACTAAGGTGAGAAAGTTAAAGTTTGAAGAGACAAAAATGAGGTGTTTAAAACAACTATCAATATTTCTGTATTTCCACAACATATGTTGAGTCACAGCTAGTTACAAGTAGATGTTTTTATTATAATTAGATGCTAGTTAACTAACTATAACATTTGATAGTGGTTCATTTTAGTTATGTATCTAACCATTGCTGAGCTAGCTAGCTGAGATTAACCAAACAAACCAATGAAGTTATCTAATATTATCCACGTTAGCTAGAGCGCTAGTGTTTGAGTGAACTAACATATAATCAGGGGAGGAAATTTGTAAGTGAAAATAAATTGACATTTAAAAGATTGCATACTTAAGAAAACCCGTTTTATGTCTTAACGTTTGAGTAAAGCTAATTAAATAAAGATCAGCTAATGTTAGCTTAGTAGCAAGATACTATTTTTTTTTTTATTATAAAATCAGTGATTTACTTCAGCCAAAGCGACACTTCCTCACTTTTTAACAGCCAAGCGCAATCCACAACCAACAAAACAAACTCTTCTTCGGTCCTGTCAGTGGATACTAACAGGTATAAACAATCTGAAGAAGTCCAGAAGCTGTACTGTGTTTAAGTAAATGAAGAATCTACAGGTCATGCACTTAAAGAAGTGCTGAGAAGCGGAGACGATTTGTGCCTGATGCATATTGATCCCAGCAATCAAGGGGTATTTGGTTTAACTACTCCCACAGGTGAAAGGGCATGAGGATGCACTGTTCTTCACATGGAGAGTTGGAACTGTTCACTAAGCTGCTGTTCAATCATGTTATCCATGAGTACGCTGATCAGAAAGCAGTATCACTGGGGAAAGGCAGCGTCACAAACAGCAAGGTCCGGCTGCCCCAGATACTCAGCATATCCCCCACCCGATAGCTCTCTCAGCTCACTGGAAGAAAATGCAGCGAATAACTGCATCTCAAGTTCAGTGGAGAAAAAAAATGGAGAGAACAGAGAGGTGACAAGTGATCAAACATGACCTTTCCTTCTGCTCGGCTTGACAGATCCAAGGCGCGAATAAATGGTAGCCAAAATAAACAGAGCAGAGCTGTGGTGTAAGAGCACACACGTCTTCAGGATTTCTTCTACCAGAGCAACTTTAATTCATCAGACAAAGTCACATTTCAAATTTGACAAGTAATGAATTGATGGAGTTGAGAGGAAAGAAAGGGGTGAAGAGACAAAGAGGTTAAAAGAAAGAACCTAATTAGGATTTTTCTTTTGTTTTGGGATGATGACATTATTGTAGAAATGTCCATTGCACTCTAATGGATTAAAATTCCATTAGAATAAAAACGTTATCATTCTGATTACCTTTATCATTATAAATATTCATTATTATATAGATCTATAGACTGCATGGCCTAATATATAAACTAGTATATAGACTATATGGCCAAAATTTGGTGTACATCTGTTCTTCTCACCTGTGTGGGTTTTTTAAGCATCCCATTCCAGATTTAGCTTCCTTTGCTGTTATCATAACCTCCTCTCTAATGGAAATGCTTTCACTAGATTTCAGAGCATGATATGAGGATTTGTGCTCATTCAGCCACAAGAGCATTAGTAAGGTCAAGCCCTGATGTTGGGTGAGAAAGCCTGGGGTGCAGTCAGTGCTCCATTTCATCCCAAAGGTGTTCAGTGGGGTTGAGGTCAGAGTTTTAATTCTTCCATTTAAACCTTGCCAAACCATGTCTTAGCATACACAACCTTAGCAAAACATAGACAGTGTTTTGTGTACAAGGGCATTGTCATGCTGGCACAGGTTTAGGCCTCTTAGTTCAAATAAGGAATATGAAGACACGTGTTTGCCTCCATCTTTGTGGCAATAGTTTTGGGGAAGAAGCACATATGGATGTGTTGGTGAGACGTACAAATACTTTTGGTCATATATTGTGCATGCATATAATACTATACATGTAATATTAAAGTTTCTATTCAGTGAGCTTTCATTTCTGTGCTCTTTAGGCGTTAAGAGTTATGTATCAACCATAAAAATGACAGTCAACTGTTTTCCCAGTGGCCAGACAGCACAATCCAGAGCAAAAACAACTGAACTTTATATGACCCTAGACACAGACTTTCCAGTTTCACACTTTTCCCATTGCTGAGCTCAGTGTAGTGGAAATTCCCATCTGTGCTGGGCATCCTTCCGGATATAATTTGTTTGAATACGAAGAGGTAAATTACCTACAAGTTATTTGAAAGCTACATTAGTGGCACATTACAGGGAAGTGGTAGCTCAGGGGTTGGCCTGTTATTATAAGTTCAAATCCCAGCACTGCCAAGTTGCCACTGCCGGGGTCTTGAGTCTGTCCTTTAATCCGTAACTGCCTAGTTACATAAATGAGATAAGTGCTAGGAAAGTTTCTCTGGATAAGGGGACTAGATCTCTACTAGATCTAGTCTACTAGATCTCATAAAGGAATTTTCTAGGATCTTGCACACAATTTACAAATATGTCCGATCTTTATGTCTTCTTGATTTCTTTGCAATTGATATAAATAGAGAACCCTTAAGGTCAATTACGGCATTCTACTAAAGCAAGAATATGTGTCTGTTTAAAAACCATGGTTGATGTTTAAGTCATCTTCCTTTCTTATAAACCTGTTTAATTGACGTACTTGGATCGCGTATAGTTTCAATTCAACAGTAACCTACTCCTGAATACAATCCAAGCTTTGAGGGTACTTACAAAGCACTCAGCAGCGTCGTCCATGATGCCCAGCTGGAAGCGCTGCTCATCCTGAAACGTCTTGGCCAGAGCCGTACGCAGAGCGTCAGAAGGTAACACCTTTTCTGTGCTGTACTGAAACTGCACGAAGATGCTCTGCAACAACACAACGGTACACATTAGAGAATAATACTATCTATAACAAAATACGTAAATTGAACATTGGATATAGAACTACTGTCAGGATAGCTAGTATTTCTGCAAAAAGTGTGAAAAATTGTAAAATAATCAATACTATGAGACTCTAGCTTATTAATCTGCTTATCTACATCCTCCTTACGAATTACAGATCAAATCAACAACAGAAGTGATGAGTAGTGAATAAAGCCTGCCAAGTCACTAAGAGATTAATCTGTCCTCACTCTGTTACTCAGCTCAGTGAGATAAAAAACAACACCAGTGCCAAGTTTTACCTGGTGAAATCACAGTCGGATAAATCTGTATTTGATGCCTGTGCATGCAGAGTGACCACGTGGCCATGTTTCTAGCTCTCTCTCTCTCTCTCTCATGATCTTTATCTCTCTCTCTTTTGGCTCCATCTCTTTTCCTCCCTCTGTCTCTGAATGTTGCCAGTTGGCCTGATTCATTGTAGCCATGGCAGCCATCACAATTCCACTTATACAACATATTGCATAATAGTTTCGTGTTATTACTTTTATCTACTAATAAATATGAATATTTAAAGAGGAAACAAACATTTAAGAAACATTTAAGAAAAAGCCAGGCTGATCTATAAGCAGTGTTTATTAATAAAAGGAATCCCATGTCACACATATACAGGCTTCTTCACTGTATACACACCTCAGTGACTGAATAAATTAAAGTATAATATGCCTAGTGAGAGGGCATGTGAATAAAGCAGGGCTCAAGTTGAATTTTTTAACACTTAACTGCAAACACAGGCCCTTGTTGGACTTGGACTAGTGCCTCTTTTTTCTTTTGACTCATTATACCAGTTTCATACCAAATATTTTGGGAGAAAAGTGTCATTGGTAGACACTTTCCATTGTATAGTGTATTTAAGTCGATTCACTAAATAACAGGATACACTTTATGAAAAAACATATCATCATGACTGATAAAATTTCATTTAAGCTCCACATTTGATGATCAGGGATGGGGCTCAGTCAGCTATAACTAAACCTGCCACTGGTCAGACAGACAGTAAACAGGTATACCCAGACACTGTGGAGGATACAAGCAGATATTTCTAATTTTTTGAGCTTTTGAAAGGAATCACAGCTGATTCTTGACAGGGCGTGATGAAAGGCAGAGACACTGCAGATGTAAAGAAGACACAATGAGCATAAGGTGATGGTGATGAGAGGAAAGAAAGCACCCAATTTGTTCGTCCTCCCTAGCTTTGTATGCCTTATAAGTGGTACGCGTAAAGGACACGGCAATAGCTTCTACTTAACAAAAACTAAACCTGGAGGTAAAGCTAACCATACATCCTCAAATCAATGAGAAATACATTTTCTTTCCCACATGATATCGATCAGATCTCAAATATCCACTTGTCTGCACAGAGTACAGAAACCCAGCAAGTGAAACACGCAGGAATATGAACCAAATGTCAATAGTGATTACAAACACTGAGAAGAATACGTGATTATGCTAGGTTTTACCTTGAGAGCGCAGAAGATGCAAGAGTCCTCCATGCACTTGTGTGTGGTTAGCTGCCTGAAGCTTCTGCGGAAAATATCCAGGTGCCAGAGGACCTGTAAAAGAGGAGCAAAACAAAGAAAAATGATGTGACCTAAAAAGACTTAAGTCATCACACCAGAAATCAAAACAGTGTTGTGTGAAGCTCTTCAGAGACCCTGGAACATGATAGTTAAGTCATACAAGCAAATAACCATCTACTGTCCTGCTGAATTTCTGAGCATGAATTCTTCAGCCATCAAATATTCAACACACTGCGCAAATCCGTGCTGCAGACCCGTGTCTTTCTGACTCTTTATATGTCCCCCCAGAAAGATCTAACAAGTTATAAAACCAAGATTTCTAATAGAGTAGAATTCAGTATAGCCAAGTCCATGCAGTGTTACCTGCTGGAATATAGGACTCCTTAATCCAGGATAATGACTAACAAACCTCTGCCTATGCTGAATGCAAAGATATACTGCTCCAGCTCCTCCAACAGGACAAGCTGAGATGCTTCACCTATCAGATGTCAGCTGTCTTATACACTTAATAATACCTGCAGGACAGAATGCCAGACTCAGGGTGGATATAAAAGTGAGATGGAGAAAGGACATGGACAGGTTGACATCAAATTAAAGATAGAAGAAGTGAAAGCAAGGTAAAAGACAGTGTTTCTCACTATGAGGAAAGATGTGGAGTGGCAGCAGAGAACATACTGCCCTGGCATCTTCTTGCTGTTTAGATCCGTCCTCCACACAAACACACACACCTGTCCAAGCAGAAACGGCTCCAGGGTCTGACCCGGTGTGTGTCTGTAGCTTGTGCAACAGCACAAAATAGTTCATTTCTTTACTTCACTCGATGTTTAATACAACAGCGGCTTAGCACTTACAGTTCTGTGTAGTGACTAAAAGCATGCAAGATCCAACCCCTGCTATATGAAAGAAGCGTTGTTGAGCTAGACCTTTAACACTTTACTACACGACCCTGTAGATCGGGAGCATTTGTTGATTCAAACAACATGCAATGCCATTTCTCTGTTTTGTTTCACTCAAATATGAGATAGACGACATAGATTATAGATCATACAGTAAGTAAGAATTCATCACTAATGCAAAAAAAAAAAAATTCATTAAATAAACAGTAACCTGAAAGAAGAAAAATTTCCAATACATCCATAAAAGAACAAAAAGGGAAAAAAGGACCATCCTAACCAACCAACCACCATCCTTAGGTTCTCTTGATGGAGGAAGGGATGAACAGACAATGGGATAAATAAGTTCTACTATATCTTACAGTGACTTTTAATAGTTTTCCACTTCACTCACACAAGTGACCACTGCCTATCTAATCCCAAACCATAATATACTACAGGATCTACCTCATTTCTTCTCAAGAGATCAGCAGCCTTAGAACACATAACGTGGCCAATTTAGTGCCATTGCAAGCAAAGGCAGCTGATGACCTCAGGAAGGATCATGTTTTCAGGGTGAAGATTAAAAGCTTGACAAGGAACAACAGAAAAATTGCAAGCTGTTGACATAAAAAAATAAATAAATAAAACTGGTGAGTCCGGTCCTAAAGCCACTTTGACCACATCAGGGCAGGCTTGTCAGATAACAGTCTTATAAATGTTATAAGATGATACGTAATGTAAAGTTCTATCCTTTTCCATAAGCAGCACATATCTCACTTTCTTTTGAAAAGCTGTCCCAGCTGCAAAAAGGGACATCTCTGTCGAATCTCTACATTAAGAGCAATTATTCTGTAGTGATGTTACACTGATCAGGCATAACTTTATGACCACCTGTCTAATATTGTGTTGGTCCCCCTCTTGCTGCCAAAACAGCCCTGACCCGTTGAGGCATGGACTCCACTAGATCCCTGAAGGAGTGCTGTGGTGTCTGGCACCAAGATGTTAGCAGCAGATCCTTTAGGTCCTATAAATTGCGATGTGGGGCCTCCAAGGGCCACACCTCGCAACTCACAGGACTTAAAGGATACTTTTGATAGATACTGACCACTGCAAACAGGGAACATCTAACAAGAGCTGCCGTTTTGGAGACTTTCTGATCCAGTCGTCTAGCCATCACAATTTGGCCCTTGTCAAACTCGCTCAAGTCCTTACGCTCACCCATTTTTCCTGCTTCTAACACATCAACTTTGTGGACAAAATGTTCACTTGCTGCCTAATATATCCCACCCACTAACAGATGCCATGATGAGGAGATAATCAGTGTTATTCACTTCACCTGTCAGAGGTCATAATGTTATGTCTGTTTGGTGTATGTCTAGTTTGAAAACAAATAACAAATCAGATTAATCTATCAATACTGACATAATACATGTAAAGAACACTGCACCATAGTGACAAAAAAAAAACTTGCATATAATCTGAACATATTCTTATTGAAATGAACATATTTTCAAAACTAAGTTTTCTGTTCATAATACAAAAAGCTCTTCCACTGGCAGGAAAACAGATGATTACGCATTGTGGCACACTAGAAAAGTATATTATGCAACTAGCATATGTATCTGTCTCATTATTTACAGTAAAAAAAATTCATGAGAGACTAATTTAAACTGTTTTATCTTGGAAGGTTGCTCTAGAAGCCAAAGAGCTCTCAGAAGAGTGTATTCAAGCAGTGAGAAAGATGAAAACTCCACATCAACAGTAACAGCAGGGGAATATAGCCAGCATCACTACACCCTGGTTCTGTAATCATACGGCACAAGTAATGAAGAGTAACGGTACGCTGGTGATAGGCGATAGCACGATGAGAGTCCAGCCTCAGCTGTTCATTACTGTTGTGCCAGACTGACCCATCTTTCTCCAGTTCTACAGGGGAGTGTTTCTGCAAAACCAGAGTTCAACATGAGCCACATTTAAAACGGCTTTTCAGTTTTAGTCCATGGACAAAATTCTCTCCAATCATCCAGCTGAATCACTCCGACTATATTTGTGATTAAAAGTGAACAGCGGAGATGACAGTCAACAGCAAATGGGTCAAAAATCCAAACAGTCTGAGGCTCTGAAGAGCTGTGCAGATCTGGTACATCAGACAGCTCTGAGATTGCACTGTGGAGAAAATGACACCATTGCAGTGTACATTACATGCATGAGATAGCACGGACAAGAACAGGAAGAGAGACAGAGAGAGAGAAGGAAAGAGGAAGGAATAGCTACAGCCTGGTCACTGGTCACTTCCATTAACTCATTTTTGTCTCTAACTACACCTGCTTCCTGACAGCGTGTATGATTATTTGTGTGTGTCCATGTTATTTCTGTATTTCAATGCGAAAAAAATGAGAGAGAGAGAGAGAAAGAAGGAAAGAAAGAAAGAACTGAGGGAAAGATTCAAAATATTTTAAAAATATTGAAAGAAGAGACAAATAAAGAAAACGAAAGGACACCTAAAAAAATGATGAAAATGAAAGAACAAAATAACCAACAATAAAAGAAAGAAAGATTGCAAGAAAAACTGCTTTCATTTCAACTTGCACGTGATAGTGAATCGTAGACAGAGAACTGATTAAACTGGCGGTATGCGGTGACGCAATGCAAAAAAATTGAGCTTATAGAAACATCAAACCCTTATTTCTGGTGTTCTTTTAGCATAACAGGAAAGTGCTGATTACATATCCGGCCCTCTCGTGCACCACTGACTCAGCAGGGGTGAAGGGAAATAAGACTGTTTGTAAATATGAGAAGCCTAGACACAACACTGTCCCTTCTCTCACCCAGGCTCTTCCTTTCTTTCCCATCATGCTGTGTCCTTGATTCTGTCCTTGGTTTGAAATCGGCTCAACTGCAGATGGGCGAAGACATTTTCCTATTCACTTCTGAAATGGTTAATGATGTCAGTGCTCATCATGTCTCGTTTGTGAGAAATGCATTGAGCTATGGTGGCTGTTTCCAAAGAGCCAGTTTCACAATGTTGCTCTGTGTAGAAAATAGGTTCGGAAGTACTGAATCACTCCGTGAGACACAAAAGAAAGTATCATGTGGGATTGTGGGAGTCATTGTGTAAATCTGTAAGTTCAATTCTGACAAAATACCATCTAATTTCACTCAATTTCACATGAACCAGAAAAAAAAAAGGTCTGAATATTTGATACTGCCTGCAGAGGCAAATATGCATTGTGTAAATAGAGGTAGTGTAAAAGTACATTTAGTGGAGAATAAATGTCCTGCTGAGAAAACTGACTTCTCATCGTCAATGCATTAATCATCAGTCCGAGATGGACTGGCTTGATGGATCGGTAAATTATAGCTCACTGGGATAACATACTGAGCTCTGCTCTCCTTCTGCCTTTTCATTCCATTCACCAATCTGTAATAAACTGAGTTAGGATGATTATGGACTAGGTCAGGTCACAGGTATGAAGTGTACTCAACACACTTTACAGCTCTCTGTCTGCTTAGGCTTCAAAGGCATGGAGGAGGACATGAATACTCATTTGCAGAGAGGGCTTAGTATATGAATGATACTAAAATGTGAGTCTGCCCAGAAATAGCAGTCTAGACAGAACAACAAAAAGAGATTTGTACATTAAAAGGAAACTTATTTATAAGCCACAACACGGGTCAAATATGTTACACTTGTCGGTGCTGACTGCTTCAAATCTGCCGATAGTTAAAGTCATAATAAAAAAAGGTTCTAGAGGCTTGAGAGTATGTCATAAAATAGTGTAAACGACAAGATATTCAAAACCATGAATGCTCACATGGAACATAAGCTACACAAAGTATTTAAGAAAGAAACAAGGAATCACAAGAAAGAAGGAAAGAACAGAAGATAAGGAAGGAAGGAAGGAAGGAAGGAAGGAAGGAAGGAAGGAAGAAAGATTTGATCCCATCATTTTATAACTCATTTAAGATAATAAACCCATCAGTGTTAATTTTAGACCAGGTTTTCTTAAGCAATTTGTTAAAAACAAGTCATAAAAACACAAGCATCTGGTCTCTGTTAGTAAACTCAGAGCTAGTCCTTCAGCGATTGCCTGGTGCCACTCTGGCATTTCCTGATTAGGGCTTCTCTTTGCAGCACGGACACTTATCAAGGGTCTGTAGCTGTATTTAATCACCCAGAGACCAGTGCAGGCAGAAATCTGATCCTCAGAAGAGAGTATTAATAAAAGCTCATTAAAGCACTGCATTTAATTCCAGACAAAGAAATTACTGTTTTCGCCCCCGGCCTCTCGATTTGCTGTCTCGACATATTGTCGTGCCTCATAGTAGCAGACAATACAATGGAGCAGTTCAGCCTCCTCCTCCAGCTCATAACCGACACTAATTTGTAGCTTCAGAGGTATTATTATCTGGCTAAGCAGCTTTAAATCCATATAGCTGGTTATACAGTAATCTAAAAATAGAGGGGACCTAATGGCAGGTTGTGTGCTGGGTAATTATTGTCCTAGCCAGCGTTTGCATGACAGTTGTTTGTGGGGTCTTTTGCACACAGGCTTGAGTCATGGCTGTGCATGAAAAAGCAGGTGAGCTGTGGGTAATGTTGCTCATGTAAGCAAGAAGCAAAAGTCTCAATTCCAGCACCATCATAATAAACATTAAAAAAAATGATAGCTCCTTCACCTGATGACATGTTACTGACAGATTTACACACACTCTGGAAAAACACATATCCTTCCTCTATGTAAATATGAAACTAGTAAACACATCCAGGTTCAGCTTGTCTAGCCCACTGAACACACTGCTGTGAATCATGACGTGATGTCTACAGCTCAACCTGGGCATTTTTTCAGGTTTACTTCTAAACACTAGATTTTTCTATTCATTTTTATTTTTGGACTTTTGTATTTTGCATCGATTCTGGATTTTTCTCAAGCTGGATGGAAGAGAAATTAAAACGTATGAAAAACACTATTTTTGTGTGGATAAACACTACTGGCTTGCCCTGTAATCACCAGACTTCTCATGCTGGCTCTTAGCTGGCATCAGCTCAGACAGAGACTGATTATTATAATGTTCCTGGTGCAGCTCAGAGACTGACACTATATATATATATATATACACACACAAATCTAGTGCTGCCAAATACCTTTAAAAATGTAACTGAATTTGTGTTTTAACCATTTAGTATTTATATTACATAAAACCCAAAATTGCCTGTTTATAACCCCTTACTGACAGACAACTTTTCTTCTTTAAATGACGAGGGCCACTTTGGAATGTAGATTTTCGAAGAACTGCATAAATTTCATAATCATAATCGGAGTCCTAATTGAATCTACCCCTGGAACATAACACTAACATTTTCTTGATCTTAGAAAACATTGTAATAGACTGACTGTTTGGGCTTAATGAATTAAAACAAATTAATGACATTTTTGAATTACAGAATGGAGTCCAAGAGATAAAACTGGCTGTGTCTTCCCTGTCAATCACATCAGTACTAGCCAATTATGGGCATCTGTGTATGCGAAAGAGGGCAGATAGCTAATTTCCTCCCAGTGTGTTATGCTGCCTTGTGTTGCTGCATGAGAAGCAGTGTGAAAAATGTGCAGTTGGCTGGCTTCATGTGTTGTGGAGGAAGCACGTGTTAGCCTCGCCATGTGATAGGGAAAAGCTGGCTTGGTGAGTGTGAACTAACCAAAACCATATGAGGGATAAAATGAGGGGGGGAAAATGAAAATTAAATGAAATGCAGAAAAATAATTTCCACTTCATTAATTTACTCATTTTGTTTTGTAAAAGGAGGGTCAGAAATCCTGTCCAAGATAAATCATGCTTTAGAAAAGTAAAACCCTTTTCTCACTGTACACCTTTGCAAAGTCCCAAAAAAGAGAAAGAAACAGTGAGCTAAATGACAGATTTCCTGTAGTCATGCAATGCTTGCTGAAGTATCTTACTAGACCATGACACGATTAAGGTCTGGAATAAAATGCAGTAGTGTTAGAATAGATGGAATGTTACTGTTTCAGTTCAACTAATCCAGGAGTGGGCACTCTTATTTGCATACTTATTTTGCATACTCGGTATATGAAACAATATGGTGTGGCTGATGTTTTTCATTCCAAACAAGTGAGAGAAACACCAGATGAAACTGGTGGCATCAGGTGTGGTTCCTGATTGGTTGGAATATCAACCTGTAGCTTTGCCACCCTTGTGGGTAAGACACCCCTGAGCTAAACATTATAATTTTGCAGTGTATGACTAGCGTACCTCTGACTTTAATTCCGTTTATTATACTCATATTATCCCAAATAAATTGAAACAGTTGTTAAATAAAACTGAAGAATTCTGAAGACTCCCAGTTCACGCCTCTTCTTGGAATGTCTATTGCTCTTGTAAGATCTAAACTCCGCCACACCACGCAGTAAGAGAACACACCCTCTCCATTAGCTTTTACAAACTCTCACTTACAGAGATGCAAACACAAACAAAATGATGCTCTGGCAAGCCACAAGAAAAATTATTTTGCTGTACCTGGATTTCAAGTGCATAAGGTGGTGCAAAGGTTGGGATTAAGGTTGGGGTTAAGGGAAATTTGGGGGTTGGGATTGGGGTTAGGACTGGGACTGGAGTTGGGATTAAGAGTTTGGGGGTTGGGATTAGAGTCAGTGTTACGGCTGGGTTTGGGGGTTAGGTATTGAAGTTAGATTTGGGCTTGGCATAGGAAGTAAGGATTGGGGTTTGGGGGTTATAGTTGGAACTGGGGTTAGGGCTTGGATTGAGTTAGGGTTTCAACACAGTGCAGATTCTTCTTAGATAAATGCATTCATATTAATCCAAAACTACTGTTTGATCCTGGAATCTTTTTTATAATTAGTTTGTGCTAATTGATAATTTCACAGGTTGGTACCTTAACATGCTTCATTTCTTCTTTTTATGTAGCTCATGCTGTGTTAATTTTTATAATTATTACACTTCCCATTACAGTTCCCTGGTGCATATTTGCTAGCAGGAATAATAACTTACAGCTGTATTTTCCCAGGTCACTAAGGTCAGAAACATGCTTAATTGTTCTCTTAATTTCTGTGTGCCTGTTTTTGTTTAGGCTTACACACAAAAACATAAAAGACAAAAATTATTCTGAATCCAGAAAACCATACCTGGGGGTATTATGTCATTTTTCAATACTAGGGACTATATACTTGGTTTCTAAAACACTAAATTCATTGTTGTTGTTTTATGGCACTGATGTATGACAGCTTGTGTTTGTGAAAGTAAGTGTGTATTACCTGCAGAGCACTGTTGAGGAAGCAGCTGTTCTGTCCTGGCTCATTGCTGAGCCCTTTGCTGGGAGCAATGGAGGTCATGGTGCGTGGGGTAAAGATGCCCTGCAGCCCACTGCTGCCTGATGCAAAGTAGTTCCTTTTCCAGGACATGGTGGAATTGGCTTTCAGCAACCAGTCTGTCCCAGTAACACCAACCTCAGGGTCATATTCTCAAAACAGACAAGACTAGAATAAAATGTCCAAAAAGAGCTCTTTCATGGGCTAGCATGACCTAATTCCTTGGCTTGCTCTGAGTTTCAGGCTTATAAAGCATCACCAAGGGGCAGGGGGGAAAAAATCATGAATTTCAATAGAGCTGTCCCGGGCTGACTTACACACTTGTCCTCTACTTTTCACACCTCTCTTATCTGCACCCTATCTCTGAGGTCTTGTTCGTGGAATCTCACAGACTTTTGTGCAGTGGGTCTCAGGTTTGAGGGGGATGTTCTAATCTCCACTTTGATCACCACAGTCCAAAACAGCCACTGGTAGATTTTTGTGGAAGAAGAGGGTCAGCGTCTCGTCTTTCCCCTAGCTTGTAAACATATCAGCAGGGTGTGAAAACTCGCACTTCAGATCTGGAAGAAAAAGTGAGAGATAAAAACATTTAGAAATTAGAGCCATTCTTAGAGCCTAGTCTTTTTGACACGACTGTATGCTGAGGAGACAAAGATACAGTTATCATAACAAGGGTTGGGCATATAATAAAGTAGAGCATAGTAATCACATAGTACACTGCACACCATAGCAGATATACGTTTTCTAGTATACATGTCCCTGTATGTGTGTGTGTGTCAGAGAGAGAGAGAGTGTAAGAGCAGAAGTCCAAATACTTGAATATTATTCAAGCAATACCTTGAAAAATCGGAACAGTCATTCTGCCAGAAATGCCCGTGGCTACTGTCAACACCCATGTGTTCTTTAAACAAAGAGATTCAAGGGCAGTGCTGTAGTGAGAATATGGGCAGAGTGACAGTGAAGGAGCGTCAGGGCTAGGTTTAATGTCTGTCTTTAACAACAAAGTCAATAAAAATGATAGATAATGTGTATCTAAGAATCAGGAGAGACTTGTAATATTCTGACATCTCATAGTCCTTGGCTTTGTGAAAAGAAACCAGGAATTAAATGAGACCTGCACACTGAAACACATTAAATATGTATGTATTGAAATATCTACAACGTGCTTAGAGATCAGGGTGCTAATTTGTCTGTCTGTGTGCTATATTTTCTTTATTCCTTTAAGAAGTTAGTGACTGTCTGCCACAATGACAGGAAGACACAGCCAGTCTAGTTACTATGGCATTTAATAGGAATAAAAAAATTAAATGATCTCCCACACAAGTGATAATGTCTTATTAATGTGATGTGAAATCTAATGTAGAAGTAGCAGAGAAAATGTCGGACTCTTAGGACCTTTATACGACGCAGCTATGTTATTGTCCAGTTACTGTAGAGACTCCGCTCAACAAGTTAGAGATCTACGAGGGGAAGAGCACAACGTACCTGCTTTTAATCTTATCATGAATGTTAAAATGGAAGTGGAACCTGATCTGCTCAAGCAATTTGTACAGGTAAGAGAGCTGGACAGACCAAAGTATTAAAGCTCTGCTGCATCATTTCCCCAATGCTGCCACTATCAGAAACTAGACCAACATGTCCAACAAGTTTAAGACAAATAAGTCACCTTAGTATTCAATGATAAAATCTTTTTTCACACCTGAGGTGCGCATCTTGATTTAAAATCCTGATAGGCAAGTTGCAACAGTGGATTTTTCCTTTAAGTTCATCGTAATGGCCTAACGCCAAACAAACGCCTTTTGTCTGTGGGTAGGATAGGTCCAAGTGTCACGTCTGGCCAACAGATTAGCCAGATCAGACGCTGGGATTAGCCTGGCAGGAAAACCTAACCTCATGAACAGTAAGAAGCTCCTTAGCTCCCAGATGGTTGCATTTCTCTATGAGCCTACAGTAAGCCCTGTGACTTGGTCAGACACAAAATACTGGTAAACAAGCTTGTCTCACAGTTCCAAGTAGAGAAGGAAGTGTATACACATGGCACAGAAATCCAGTGAAATGTTTATGGTAACAACTTCTGCCATCGCCTTGGAAATGTTTTGCCATTACACCGTGTATTCTCACCTCCGTTATCAGGATATGGAGATTTGGTTTTGACCACAATTCTTTTTTTTTTTTCTTAAAAAAGGCCAGTCTCTGGATGGACAGTGTGTGTCATTCCTTTGATGCAAAAGCAGCCTGCCTTTGATTGTGTCATGCCTCTTAAATCTGTTTCATGTGAGAGTCAGCCCAGTTTTACTACAGTGACTAACACCACCGTAGCTCATTTCAACAGCACAGCACTATTATCTAATCACCAACACGCACACACACAAAGTATACAGTCATGCTGTTTACAGGCTGCAATCAATAATCTGTTCCAAAACACTATTAAAATTTGGGTCACTGGAATCATAGTTGCCAAGCCTTGTGTTGATTTTGTGAGCGCTTAGGCCAATCAGTCGAAATCAGTGGCAATGACAGTGATGGATTAATAGCAAGTCAAAACTCTTGTAATGCCATTAGGCTGCTCCTGGCTGGTTTATCAGTTATCTGCACAGCCATTAGCCTGAAACCCATTAAGGCTCTGACCACATTCTTGTAACGGCAATTGAATTTGAATTTTTTAATCTCGTTTATGGCTGAACAATTACAAATCCCAGTAAAGCCAAAACAGTTTCGGACTGTTGTCAGTATGGTCAGATGAATGAATTGTGCAATTTAGAAGGCAGAAAAACACACCTCACCCATGATTTCACATCACACAGAGGACCAAAACAGCTCTAATAGGAGTTAACGGTTACACAACGTAACAGAGCATTAATGATTTCCTCCCATGGTACACTCTACGCCTCTAACTATTTCAGCTGGTTCAGTCTGAGTTCCAATACGATACTAGTCTTATGGACAGCCATTGGATCACACCAGCACTATAATCCAGATGTGCCAGCTCAAGAGGAAAGGAAAAAAGAACAAATCCTCAAAGGAAAAAAAACACATCTTCTTTGGAAACTAGGGTTAAGCAATGGTAAAATGATGAACTTTTCCACTGACATTGGGCCAGTGCTTGTGCCAGAGCTGGTTGTGGCTAACATCTTAAAGAAGCGGCCCAGATTTCCACTTCTTGGAAAACTGACTGATTATGTAACCAGAGGGCGTAACTGTTGGCGAATCCCAATCCTGCTGCCTGCTTTATTTAGACCAATCACAAAGCCTTAGAGAAATCAAGCTTTATAACAGTTAAGTAAGGGTAAAGTAAAAAAAATAAAAAATACTCTTGGCTCGTGTGAAGAAATCAGATGTTAGATGTAAATCAGCATATCTAAAGTTCTTGTGTTGCTTCTGCAAAATTGTTGAACATAGTTGTAAGGACTCTACATCCCGTTCCCATAATCTACTTTGTCATATTCCCAGATCTAACAGGTTCCTTGGGTCCATATTTATGGAGATGATGGGCGCTGGAGTGGGCCTACAGGTAATGTTTTTGTATCTGTTTCTGGTTCATTTCTGCATTGTGTGTGTGTGTAGAAGTTTTGCATGTTTTCCCTGAGTGTTTCCTCTGGTTTCTTTCCATCTTCCAAAAACAGAAAAGAGGCTGAACAGGCTGAAAAATGAGCTCCTATGACCATTTATATAGCTACATAAATCCATTAAAGAAAGCAAATAATTTGTGACTAATCAACTTTGCTTGGAAATGAATGATGGCTAAAATCGTCAGAAGTGAGAAAATGCATTCCCACCCACTCTTTGACGCCACAGCCTGACATTTTTGCACTGGCAGAGTGCATGTGCGCTACTAATGAAATCTCACCAACAAGCAGTTTCACACTCCGGTCTAACACCAACAGCTTCTATACTTGCCAAAAATGCACTTGAAGCAACAGTGTGAAAATATCCAACAGGGACAAAAGCTTGACTCAGACAAGTGGATAAATAGCTACAGTACCGTCTGGCAGACGTCAAGACAGCCACATGACTTCTCCGACAGACTTTCTGAACACTGAGAACATAACGTTGGGAATCTTAAAGCTTTTTTCAAATCAACTTTCCAAAGTCAAAGTTCAGAAGTTAGCATATGTTCAACAGCACCGATTTCTATATGAATATTAAAAATGGCTAAATATTTTCAACATCCTACACATTTTTCACAATTTCTAAAGTTACACTGGCTATTATTATAATGATATTTCAATAGTCAACACGAATGAGACAGCCTTGTTGTGATCAAATTCCATACCAGTCAAACATTCTGGCTCTTTGTTAAAGGGTTTTCATTTACATTTAGTCAGCAATTAGTAATTATCAAGATTTTAAACCCCTATTCAATTTTGATAAGTTGATTATTCCATAAAGAAAAAGTACACTAACATGAGTGCTCTTAATACTTTCTATGCCAAAGACTCCTTTAGCAATCAGGTCCTGGTAGAGACCTGGGTAATTAATCTAAGGGAAGTGCCCTGGCCTACATAAGTCCACATTAATGGAGCTATAATTCTCTGATTCA
The DNA here is from genome assembly GCF_019097595.1 of Hemibagrus wyckioides. NCBI lineage: Eukaryota > Metazoa > Chordata > Actinopteri > Siluriformes > Bagridae > Hemibagrus > Hemibagrus wyckioides. The sequence goes on from NC_080712.1 coordinate 12,272,611, forward strand.
CGGTCCTGAAAGCAAAAGAAGATGAGGTCTGTTCAACAGAAAGTGTCATATGGCATAATAAATGGACTACAATTCTGGCTGCCATCAAATTAAACAGGATAAAACCTCTGCCCCAGAATCAGTGAACTTGTTCCATCAGCTGCTTTGAAGATTTTCTTTCACCTGAATTTCAGTGCAACAAAATGACTAAACTGTATTAATATAGAGATCCAGTTGACACCATACCAAGAAACTTGGACTAAAACAATGTGCTAAAAACTGTCAAAATGCAACTTAGGGGGGAAAAAGCTTCCAATTTAGACAGAAAAAAGACCAGAGTGTCAAATCAAAAACTTTTTTATAGCTACATTAACCGGTAATGAGAATAAGAAAGTGAATAAAAACACTTCCTTTCCTTTCCTTTGCTGGCCAGCTAAACCACACATGTTGGCTGTGTGATACCGTTAGATTTCGGACCAGTGTGTTCTGAACCTCGGTACAAAGTTTCATTACAGTGCATTACTACTGGACGCTAGAATTAGAATGACATCCTGTACATCTCTACATACATGTTAATAAATCAGTCCAGAGGAAAAACATGACCTAAACTCACTGAGAAATATTGCTTTATTCTTGGAAAAAAAATCTGTTCTCTGTAAGAGTGTAGGATGAACCATGGTGTTTTACATACAAACAAATCAACATCAGTAAGGTGTAAAGCATCCGAAAGGCCGATATACGGAAAGTACTTTACTTTTTAAGAATTTTTAAAAGTTTAATATAAATTAAAGGGCAATCATTATTATCATACCCACACCCATCTCTTCCAAGTCTCACCGTATGTCAATCAGAAATGTGCCACAAGTTTTGGAAACACATCTGAGACCAAAAGTAAACAAATGTCACGTGTGCAACTATACAGAGCACGAGTATCACGTAACATATGACAGCAGACCTTAAGGTGTACCTTTATGCTTGAAATATTAGTTTATATAAACAATATTTATAATACTGCAAACTGTGATGTACAAAGGTAATTTTTGGTAAACGCTTAAAGCACACTGCCAATGTGCCATCTGCAGTGTCGCTGTTTGTTTGTTTGTTTGTCAGCGTCATCATTTCCTATGATTAATCCTCAACACACAGGACAATTCTTATTCGCAAGTTAAAAGGCCGCTCAGTAGGGGCCTGAAACATGATATAAATAGTGCAGGAGCTGAACGAGTGACTCAGTCAGTCAGCAAGAGAAAATTAGAAGAGTAAGACAGACCTGGAACTGGTGAGCTACAGATAAAGGGAATGGGAGAAAGGTAAAACCCATATGATGCCTGTAGACACGCAATTCCATATCAATTCCAGTAAAGGAAAACATTACCTCTGCCACACAAGTCAACATCCTCTGGAAATGAATGCCTTTTAACCTGGAACATTAACAATCAAGCCGAAGGTGCTCGCAGAATCTCAGAATTTATCTTTCTTTCAAAGTGTGCTGAACAAACCCTCAACACATGTCTGTGATGTTCTGCAGAGCAAGCAAAAGGAGGATTTACTTTGCATTGCTTGTTCTCTCAAGTGTGCCAAAGCCTGTTAGCTGGATCTGTTTGATCTGAAGTTAACCCAATGTGGATTTTGTCAGATCACATGACAATGCAATTAAACATGTGACTAACGCTCACGGCTCTTAGAGGTCTATGGGACTGAGGGAGTAATTGGTCTTCCTCCAACACTGTGGGCATTTTTTATGAGAAAATAGATCATTAGACATGCAAGAAGCTACAGCACGAACCACAGCTTCTTAGTTTTCACAGCCGAACATAGCAGATTTCCTTTAAGAGCGTCTGTTTTGAGCCAACTACAGAAGCTTAGAAGATCAGATCCTCTTTATTCACAGACAATCTGTGAAATCTTCACTTCACCCTCATGCTATTAAAATGTTGCATAAAGTAGTATATCAATGTGCTACTGTTTAGTCATTTTCTAGATAACCGTGTCTATTAGATAGTTACAGTAATAAAGAACAATACCAGACCTCTAAGTCACAGGAAAGTCACAAATATGTCTTTTCCCACCCTTGACTCCTAAATTGTGTACATAATATCTATGTAGAACAGTTGAGAATAACTTGATTACCCCCAAAATGACTATCATCAATCAGGTAGTATTACGGACTCCCTTCTAAACAGTTGCAAATACAAACAGAAATACAAAGCCTGCAATGCATAACATAGACACTTTGCATTTATGCATCAAAAGCAGTTACTCAGCACTTTTCAGTTTGGTTATAATATTAGAAATCAGACACATTTAGTCGGAAATAAAAAAAATGTTAATTTTATATCCACATTGAATGACATGTGGGTTTGCTTTTCCTGAGGTTTCCTTGAATTTTTATCTATCTGGAATTCCTGTATATGATCTTAACTTAAAAGTTAAAGTACATGTTGTAGGCATTACTCAACCTATACTAACGCCTAAATATACTTGGCAAGTATCATTCCACAACAGGAGAGTATTTACTCTGCTACCAGAAAATCGCAACAACAGCAATCCATAGTCAAGAACCAAGAGAATCAAATCTTAAGTTGGTAGATGCTGTGTGATGGGGAGAGCTAACCAGTGGGTGGAAAATGGCAAACTGGGAGAAAACTGTACAACTCCCCACCCTGCCGCACCCAAGACAGTATTATTCAAAGTCTGACTGACTTCTAGCCCATATGCCTTCATGCAGCTTTCTAATCTTAAAAACTGGGCGTAACTATCCTTTACAAGTCTGAGCTTTAGAAATCATTTTGATACTAGAGTTTCTAGTTTGTTACTGTGCATTTTATCATTGTGGACGGAAGTTTAACCGATTAGGTATATCTAAATTCCTCAAAATTCAAACTCCAGTCTCCATTTAGACCCAAAACACCAGAAACAAAAGAAATTGAAAGCAATAAGTGGGACGTTTTAACCTTCACGAAGTAAGATGTCAGATATAAGGCTTGTAAGATGAACTAATGTAAACTTCTGGTCATTCATCCTTAGTAACTGCCTGGTCAAGGGCTGTGAAGGTTTTAATTAGGCAACTAGTTTGTTTATATAATAAGAAATGAAACGAATAAATTCATTAAGAAAAAAAAAAAACCAAGCAGACCCAAACAAAAACAGCACCTGCATGCAGGATTATAAATATCCCAAGTTATAGCTATAGCAATAATTATTATCCTGAATAATGTAGGTGAAGTTGACAGACAATGCTTGAAAGTTTTTAAGGTAGATTTCAAACATGTAAAAGGGGTGAAATACTTTTCCGGTGTAGGCCACGCCCACTTTGGGTTTAAATCCGAACACAATCGCAGACATGTGAACCGAGTTTTGTTGTCTAGTTGCACGTGCATCACACTGATTCCTTTCATCTCGTTTTAAATACTAGTGAATCGTTCACGTGTTCACACTTAGACGGAAATCTTGAAATGTACGGTTTTTAACGCAACACAGAAAGCTTTTCCTCCGCCGGTGAACACACAGCTAAAATCATGATGGCACCGGTGATATGTCATTTAACCGTCTTATTTTTTTTAGTTTATCACATCAGTAATCACAGGTTTCACATTCCAGTATGCTGTGACTTTTTCTACCGTCAGCATGTGAACGCAGCATATGGGCGCGTGCAGCCGGGCAGGTGCTGCTGAAACGCCGTGGGCTAAAACCGTGCGCTTTGTTCCTGCTGGTTACAGACTTACACTCGAGTTATCAATCAAATAATTAACACGAAGATTTTTTTTTTTTTAAATCAAATTTAATTAACCAATCAAATAATAATGCAGAAAGTGTTTTGTGTCAGTCAATGTTCGGTTCTTCATCAATGCTTAATCAGTGTCGGATACACGGAACGACCTGGACAAAGAGGGAAGTTAGGGCTACTAGGTGCAATTTCACACACCTTACATCCTCAGATACGTTTTCTCGTACAGATTTTAAACATTAATTTTGCCGCTGAGTTTCTCAGAAAAAGTTCTCGCTCCAAACTTTCCGCGCGCTTGTGGGTTTAGTCTCTCTCGGTTGCTTGGATAGAGCTTCAATAATGCGCACCTTCTACAAATAAAAGCCTTAAAGATAACATACTTCAACGAGTAAAAAAAATTCACCGACTCACCTTCTCTATTTATCTGTTAGGAAAATGAGATGAGAAAGTATTGAAGACACAGCGGGTCGCTCCCTCAGTAGTTCCCGTTAGTTTCTCTCCCTCGGCCCTTCTACAAGCTGAACAAATTTCAGCACTGCCCCACACACACACACACACACACACACACACACACACACAGGACTTACTCTCTTTGTGAGAACCTTCCACTGATTTTACAGCCACTAACTGATGCTAATCTAAACCTAATCCCACCTTAGTTACCAAAACATTTGCGTCGGTTTAAGTAAAAGCTGAAGTTTTTCCAGCCAAATGTCCTCGGAATGTCAAAACTTTTAGATATTGCTATCATTGTTAAGATATTTGGTCCCCAGCATGATAGAAAAACACGCACGCGCGCATACACACACGATGGGGGAGGACAGGCGCCACTCACTACCTGCGGTTCACACCACAGACCACACTCCCTGGAAACTGGGTCATGTTATCAGTACTTGTGTCATCCATGGAGGAAAAAAATTGGAAAATGGTGTTAGGAAAAATGTAACAGAGGAATACCAGTAAAAGTACATCACAGTGTACACAACAAATGTTTCTTTACCAGTGTACTGTATCTCCAAGAAACTGCATTATGCACCAGGGGTACAGCTTATTTAATTCACAAGATGTCGAAACACATCTGTGTTTGTATAATGCTTCATATGTATATAGATTTGAGCTGGTAGAAACCAGGATAAAATTGTCAACTGATGAAGATTTTCAGTCAAAGTACAGAAAAAAAGCACATTTAATATACAACTTGTTGCTCCACATACAGCTATGGGGTTGTAAAGAGTGGATCAGCCTTAGTAGATTTTACTTTGTTTTCCTGATTGCAGTGTGTGACAAATGGAAGATAAACAGCGATTGAATATTAGATAAAAGAAGACCTCATGGTCATTCCTGTTTTGGGGCATAGGGACAGTAATATATATCATTGGAGCTGCTCTTTAACAAGCATCAGCAAGTAGCGTACGTTAGCAGTAGTCCATTTCTCTTACAGTCGTCTTCAGTTATTTTCTTATTAATCCGTTGAGAGGAACCTCTGGCTTGGGTCATATCTAGGACAAATATTTGTACCATTGTTTCAGCACTTCATCGCTTTCATTTTTTTCCCTCCTCCCCATCAAAGTACAGTTGGCTGGTCATTAAGTTTCTAATTATAAAAGAGGCATGGGGAGAATATATTGATTTTTTATGCAGCAGCTCTAAAAATCAATACATAGTCATTCACATGCATTTGGCCGGTCTTGATTTGATGTGATTTGGTTTGACAAGCTGACCAAGAGCCAAGAAAAGATCGAGCCAAACAATGTATTATTTAGGGTATTGCCCCTAAAGTGAGCTCCAGAATCATGAAAATCAACCTTTGTTATTTATTATTACACACGCAACCACTAGAGTAATTCATATATTCATTATATCGGCTTGAGATGAATAGACTACATGAGTAATTTAATAGATCCCAGAAGTTAATAATTCTCTCCTGCAGCAGGCATAAAGAAAGCCCATAAAGCCCAGAGCTTTAAGATAGACTCTAATCACCAAACTCTTCTGCAAGAGCAGCAATTTTCAGAGACCCAAACTGCTTATTGGCCCACTGATGACTGAGTGAAAATTACACTTTGAGCCACAACCTCACTCTCCACCCAGGGATAATTAACCATCTGTACCCGTGTGTTATAGTTCAACTTACAGAGTTGCCAAACTGGCAGCTCCGGTCCAGGCCACATGTCAGAAACACATACATGGTTCAAATACAATCATCACATCTATGGAAATGTTCATATTACAGGCCTGAATCACTGCAACCTGAAAAGGAAACTTGGGTTGAGTCATCATCATCATCATTAAGGCATTCTAGTGCTACAGAGGAATAATAATTGGTTTAACGGATTTGGTTTATTTTGGTGATCTACATCCATAAATTCCATGTTTAAAGACGCTTTACAAAAGCTGTACCCTAACTATGAGCAAACGGTATGGTAGCCAAAAAATAAATAAAAAAAGGCACATTCAGTGGTTCTCATATGAAAGCCTTTACCAACAGTAGATGAAACACTTACAATAACAAATGAAACAGAACAAAGCTGCTGTTCGAATCTGAACCGCTGCAGGCCAACTCATGGAGGAAGGAAGGGAGGGAAGACAAGCTCATGCTGAACTTTACACTGGCAGATGTTGAAGGCTTTTGTTTCATAAAACAGTGTGATACAGTAACTTTAATAAACTACAAACAAAGATATTCAGCCACACCAAAGCCTAAAAGCATCAAAAGGCATGTGAAGTCCATTTCCAGTCTATTCCAGACAAAAGAGTTATCTGGATCTCAGTAAGCTTTCAAACCATAAAAAACAAGAAGCCAGAGCAAGTCCTGGATTTATGCACCATTTTGTTCCCTATGGGACTCCAAGCAGCACCTACTGCAGAATCTACAAACAGACTCCTGCCTTGGAAGTACAAACACTCAAACCGCAGCTGTGAATTTCAAGCACTTCGACTTGTTCTGCATATTGAAACTCAGCCCATTTTGACCCGAAGTCTGAAAGCCGTGTCCGCTCAAGTCCAAACAGGCTCCATCTGTACAGGCTGAATGTTGTCAACATCACAGACACCATGAAAACAACACAAACTGCATGGGGGGGGGAAGCCTGCTTCCTGATACTACACAGGAGTAGGAAGAAACAAACAGAAAAAACTGAAATCAAGCCAGACAATTTAGAAAGGAAAAAAAAAACAATCACAATTTCTTTCAATAGTGTTACTGAGAGTGGAGGCAGGGGGAACAGAACAGTTTCCCACAATAAAGCTATTCACCCAAAAAAAAGCTGATGCTGGAAGACAAAAGGCCTTCCTGAAACAATGCATTCCCTTTCCTTTCAAACACCAATTCTATCCTCTCACCCTGAAAAGGCCAGGCTGAGCTGTCTACTAAAGCCACATATATCCCCTGATGACTGACATTCACACACTCTTTTTTACTGCTTCAGAACCATTTATAGTACTTTTAGGTTCTGGCATGTATATGAAAGTACAGTGGCCATAATGGGACAACATATTATCAAACCAAATCAGAAAGAACAGCAGCATTAACTCAGACAGGAAGCTTAGGTCCTGTTAAACATAACACACAGTGCTGATACTGAGAACATGGAAAATGGAGCGCTGGATGATTATGAACATTAAGAGGAAATAGAGACAGATTAAATCTACTGATTATTTTATTTATTTCATGCTTATAATTATCAAGTTTATTCAAACGATGTTATTTTAAACATGCTGCCAACTTTGTGCTGCATTAATATGAGTATGCAAATTAAATGAAATAAAAATCCCCTAAAGGAAGCTGGCTTATATTCTGAAGAATTACTCTTCTATATGGTAATACAGGCAATTTTACATTAAAGCATTAAATTCGCATTAAAAGGTAGCTATATTAAAAGACTGGAAAAGTGCGATTCATTTTTCTTGTGATACTCCATGTCTGATCAGCAACAAGCAACAAGTGATGTTCATGAGGACCTACTCTTTCTGTTTTGTTGTTGTGTTTCTTTAGTTTTGTTGTGTTTTCTGATTGCCTGGTGCATGTTTGCTGCCTAAATGGAAGTCATATTTCACTTTTATTCACATTCACAAAAAAATTAAAAAAAACCCAGGTCTCTTCCACATGTAGTCTAATTCAAAGCAAGCAAATACAAGCAGATGAGGAAAGCAGCACTTCCAAATATTGTCACTTGCTAACCACAAAGTGCTCAGAATATAACCTAGCGGTTTTACAGGGCATAGAACAAATAGACATTTGTGCTACTTTGGATGATAGTGATCATGACTAAGTGATCACCACCTTCACATCCTGGTTCTTTGCATGTGTGTGTATGTACGAGTGAGAGAGAGAAAGAGAGAGAGAGACAGAGAGCCATAGACCTGTTCTTTACTAGAGTTACTTCCTACATGACATCATTGCCTCTGAATGGCACCTCCCCCTGAGTGTCAAGCTTTGGGCTTTACTCACCGTCATGTCATTAAACCTAAACACACACATACACCATTAATACAGTTCAACTCCATGACAACAGAGAAGCGATAGGCAAACTCAGCGCACACACCCATATGCTGACTAAAGCTATACGTCCTACACACACAGGCTTGCTTGTTCCAAAGAACAGCAGGAAACATTTTTTTGTTCCTGTTCCTAAAACACACTAAAGCACAAGAGTTTGCAAAAATGTAAGCATGGTTTATGTAGAGATTTACCCACGAGTCATCTTCATTTTTACTCGGCTCAAGGGAGGCATTATTCTGAGCAAGTTACCCTGCAGTAAATGATGAAAAGACCCTGTAGAGTGAAGAGTGAGGAGGTAACACACTGTGCAACCTTACATCCACATAAAAGCGGCAACGACATCAAGTGCTTAGCATTATCGTTCACAGTGACACCAATTCAGGTAAAAGTGTGCCACACATCTTACAGTGCAGCACAATGAGATGGTGTTTTACCTTATTAAAGCATTCTAAGCCATATAAACTGCACATTAAAGCATTTTCAACTGAGCAATAGACAGTAGTGAGCACTTTTAGCTGAGTTAGTCGTGTTGGTAAGGTTCAGGAAGGTGAAAACACACTCATCAGCTATAAATCCTGTAACTCTAAATAAAATATTTCAGTCCCAAAACAGATGACACAATCAGGTAAAGTTACTATACTCACAGCAGGTGATCGGTGCCTAGCAGCTGTCCTGTGAGTGTATGTGTATGTGTATGTGTGTGTGTGTGTGTGTGTGTGTGTGTGTTGCCAGCCAACAGTGTGCATGCAAGTTTTTCCAGGTGATCCAGTAACAATGACATCATCCCTATCGACACACACCTGTTTCCTTAGGAAGCCCCGCCTACCTTGTCAGGCTTAAAGAGCCAGGCCCACGTGGTGAGCCGTTCCCTATCGCTCTGATGCAAATCTGGGAACACCACAATAAACACAGTGTGTGAAGCTATACCATCACGCTGGCTGTACATATATACAGATATATTCGCAAAAGCATAAGGGACATTTATGTACCATCTTCTCCCATTTAACAACCCTGCTATATGTTACTTAAAACAATGTACATGTTAAAAAAAATGATGGTATGAACTGTTTTAAGAAAGGCTTATGCTCTCAAAATGATAGCTTAATAGTTTATTATTTAATTTCTGTTTATAAGAGAAGTACAGAGTATGAAAGACAGGAAGTGATTTCACTAATATAACTCATAGATGAAGTATGAAATGCACTAAAAACAGTTAAATTACACTTAAATCCAGAGCAACTTACAATTTATCTTATTTTATACAACTGAGCAATTGAAGGTTAAGGGCCTTGCTCAGGGGCCCAGAAGTAGTATCTTGGTGGACCTGGGACTTGAACCCACAACCTTCCGAGCAGTAGTCCAACACCTAAACCACAAAGCTACCACAGTCCCATTTATTATGCAAATAATAAACCAATCTCCTGCTCAACCAATCTCCTGGAGGTCCCTAGTTAAAAACCCTAGACTAACACCTAAGTCTAAAAGTTTGCGTACCCTAAGGACAAAACTCATTACTCAACAGCAGACCAACAATAAATTTCACGTGTGGGTTATGACAGGTGGCTCATTATTACAAAAAAACAAAAACTGTATACTTTGTGTGTGCTGAGATGTTGACAGTCATCAAAAAAACATATATAAGTTATAATATATATAAGATATAAGATATAAGTAATATCTGCTTTTCATGTCAAATATGATTCAGCTTTAAACAAACAGGTACTTCATCTCCAGGTGAAACTATTCCCATCCTGTAAACTCACACGCATGCCATGACACATAATCTAACAGCATGATGTCACATCAATGCCGTTATAAAAGCTAAGCCTCTATACAGCCCGCAGAATTTTAATTAGACGCGGTTAAAACAGAGTGCTCATGCACTAATTAGGATTTCTGTCTGTCATGTGTCATCAAGCATCATTGGTAGCGTCACTAAAGAAAATGAGAATTTTAATCTCTCTCTCAGACATGGACAGAGTGAATAAGTGGTAATTGGGCATAACAGGAAGTGGTGCATTTCCGGCACGTTATTCTGTGTGCCCCCCCCCCCCCATGACAGTAGTCATTAACTTTCCTGTTAAACTGTATGATTTGTTCCAATATTATTCTAACAAAATTTTTGTATTTCTGCTTTGACAATTTTCTGTCCTTGAAAAAGTTGAAAAGTTGTGAGTTTTACAGATCACATGTAAGAAAGCAGAGAGAATGAGGCATGCATCAACAATGGCGTGTCAAGTTATTTTCTATACTGTGGAAAGACATTTCCAGATGGTTAAAGTTCACCAGCTGCCTGAAAAACATGAGTAAACTGAACGAAATAAGCTTGTGTATCTTAGTCAAAAATTTGCCAATAATTACAATTTTCTATTTAGAAATTAATGACACAACAACCTTTTATAGTTACAATTAATGTTGTGGAACGTCCACAAAACTATCTCCTGTCATCGTCCGCTCTCTTTTTTTGCACTTGAGGAGAATAAAGACAATAAAGTAAACAGGAAAAATGGAAAGCACAAAAAGTTTCTTGTTGCTATTTCAGTTGTTTGTTCCTATACAAACAAGAAAAAAAAGTAACAAATTAATTTGTCATGAATGTACGGCTCCTAAAATTGACTAAAAAGCTGATCTATTATGTGAGAACAGTGACACCAAACAGAGCCCTAAAGGGGTGAGGGTGCATATGAAGAATAGCTCAACTGTAACTCCCACCATATGCCATCAGCTTCCTCAGGTGACCATTAGGGCAAAGGCATGATCACTGACCCAAGTAAGAAACGCTTCCATTATATCTGCTTCACCTCTGGGCAGGAAAAGCAGCTGTCAAATAAATACATGTAAATATAACTGTAAGTGCAAAGACTCCTGACCTGGGGGATTTGGGATGAATAAAATATTCTCGATGGGTGTTTTTCTTCACAAATCATGTATTTTTTTGCAATTCTTGTTAGTGTTTTGACAATAGATTGGTGCCAAAAGTTTTGACACCCCATAAGGAATATCTACTGTCATTCTTGAAAATGGATTCATGAAAAGACGACATATTACAGATGCTGATCATTTTAAAACCAGCATTTTGTAGACTATATTAAATAAAACATAAAATTAAATACTATGTTTGAAATATAAATAATATATAATAATATATAAATAAATCTATGCTTAAAACATCACTTGCATGTGCTTTTCTGTCATTTTCATTCTTGCTCATTTTTATACACGGTGGCAATAATTATGAAGAGAACTGTATGTACATAGCAGTGCATAGTGGGCATAATACTATTTATAATAATCAGAGCATTTTTATGTAAAAGGTCTAACAGAGAGGGATAGATGGAGCATAAGATATAGTTTAAAAGTCATTACTGGTAAGTTGGAGAAAATATTTTCTTTTTCTCACATGATAGTTTGCAAAATGTTACAGTTACATTTTGGGACTGTAAAGTGTATTTATAAGATCAAGTTCAGTGTCACTTGGTGGTAGAACTAATCTATTTTTATTACTGGTGAGGATCAGTATCAGTAGAACATGGCTCAGTTAAAACATTTATTCACTCACGCTGAATGAACATGAAGAGAAAATCAAAGCGGCTGTCAGGTTATGTAATTATCTAACTTGGAACACACACACACACACACACACCTCAAAACACAATGTTTCATCAGGTGAAACCGACTGCATAAAAAGGCTACAAGGAGCAAGGTTTCTGAGGCTCAGACACACAAACAGGTTTATTTATTACGTTCTATTTGAGTTGTTTTGATCTATTATCCAACATCTCACACATGCTTCACACTGCTGAGTGAGAAAATGACCAGGCATCAGTGCAGAGTCAGTGTGGACTTCATCACTAAGACACGGGGTAGAGAGAGAAGCGCTGTAGGCTAAGCCGCATCTAAAATGGATTTTTCTCACTCTCAGCTATATTAACTACATCATCTATAATAAACTCAAACCAGCAAAAAAAAAGATGAAAATGTACAAACCGAGGCCCGGTTTCACAAACAGGCAGTGTAGCATTAAGACGATTAGTGAGATTACGTGTTCAAAGCGATACACACTCTGTGATCTCTACAGGTCTCACTAGGTTTTATGAAATGCAAGCCAAAGTGGAAAGCTGAGCTGCAGAACAATATCCTAGTGAATGTTGCCAAAAGTGTTAAATAATCTGATCCACTTTTCTATATACGCCTGGGAGAACCTGCTGTTTATTCTCACAGACAAGCTCTCTAACCGCTTTAGTTAGTTCATCCATAATCATGTTTAAAGCTCGGAAATACACCAGCATGAGCAGAGGAGATGCTGCCGTCTTAAAGGTCACATAAACACATTATCTAGTTTTGCTTTCTTAAGATATTTATTAAAGAGCTTTTATTCCCTTTCCTAAAAAAAAAAAACCAAACAACCTCTCTTGCTTTTGAGAGTCTGACAGCCGTGTCATATAAATCCACTAATTACATAACTTAAATGATGGATATGACTAAAAGGGCAAACATGAGGAGGCGTACTGCGATAGGAAAAGAATCAACAAATAAAATGCCGAGATGCTATTTTTACAAAATAGTGCATCCCAAAGTGTTTTATTCCTCATTCACCAGGTCAGTCTGCCAACCGTGACAATTTTTATGTATTAAAGAATGACATCATATTTCTTATCTCTTTATAGTTCTATATAATGTTGTGGGATGTGAGTGCAATGGGTTCCTGTTCTCAATAAGCAATAAACAGAGACGTCCCTGTCTCTTAAACTTACTTACATTCTCTAAAGGTAAATAAGAAGGAAAAAATATGCTTATTAGTAAAGAAACAGCTTTAAATCTGACCTCACAAGTCGTCACACTGGAGACTCCTTCCACAAACTTCTTACAGAAAGCTTTAAAGCCACCATGTTGCTGAATAACTACTCTTTTGTATGTCGGTTATAAGATATAGATTGTCTGGCACTTTCCCAGTGAATCAGAAATGCCGCTATAGAAATGCTAATGTATCAGAACCAGGATATTAATATAAACCTGTGTAGCCTGTATAATGCCTTGTAGCTGGGGAAAAGGTCAGAGCTGACCAATCAGATTTGTGAATATAAACAATGCTATAAAGGCTAAAATGACCAAAAGACTAAGATTTCTTTTTTTACCCCTATAACCTTCCCACCCCCTCCTGAAACTCTCCAAGGCCTGAAAGTAAAACTTAGCACACAAGGCCACAAGTACTGACCATCAGTATGTTAATGTATTCATCTCTGATTTTTACATAACAATCCATGCCCTAGTTTAGCATGCATACCAGAGCTCACTTTTACTTTTCACTGTGAGATGGCATCAGACGAGCGGAGAAGAGACAAGCCTGGAGGAAACTACATTTTATTTATTTTCACTTCATTTGTGCCAAAAACAGCTTTTCCTTATGTTCATATGTGTGGTTATGATAATTCAACTACATAGTCCAGATATGTACTCCAAAAGAGACACTGGATAAGAGAGAATTTCCATCATTCTCAGGATTTTAGTAGAGCAGAATGTTTTAGTGATATTACGGCATGTCAATTATTCCGCCTGTTCAGAGAAAAACCTCAAATGGATTATTCCCTAATCGTTTTAGATACTGTATACTGCACAGAGCTAAATTATATCCAACAAATTAATTGCATCAACTTCACGATGAGACAAGTATGAAGAGATTTTAAAATATATTCTAATATTTGACACTTAATTCAGAAGGAGTTAAATGATTAGCCATACCGCCTTAGAAAGGGTATTATAAAGGGTTTATTTATTTAGGATATTACTGAGCCTTTACAGCAAAATAGTGAGGATTTAGACTCAATGCTAAACTGTCAGCGATTAGCTTACAGCACTTAACAGATCCACAGGATCACTGATTCAGCACTAAACTACCTTTTTGAACAAGAAAATCCGACTATGTAAACATAAATTATATTAAAACCGAACCAAACCCCAAAGTCAATCCTGTTTAGCTTTTCCACGCTTCTGATTTGGTGAATTTTGTCAAATCTGGCATAGAGGGTGAGTAAAAAATTGAGTAGCATAGGAATACTCTGTCTAACAAAGTGCATTTGGAGGTTAGCAGATGAAAAAGTCTTCACTTATACAGAAGAATAACCTGTTGTAATGGCATGGAAATAAAACATATATCTAATTCTTCAAAACCAGTATTTTAGCTTGAAATGACATTGCGTTGTACCTTCAGGCATGCAAATTTTTTTGAGCCAAAATATTCATCTAGGGTTTCGGAAAAAATCAGAAATCATGCAAAGAAGCCAACCTGCTAGCAAAGTTGAATATCTGCTATTGTATTCATTATAATGTATTCACTTAAACACTTACTGTTTACTAACTAACTGTCCATCAGTGTCATTTCTGTGATACATGACTGTGTCCCTTCATGTGACCGGGTGTGTCATATGATTCAGTGGTAAACTCATGGAATTGGGTGGAATTTAGAAGAACTGGGTCAGTGAAGTTCACTCCTGTTATTACTAATCGGGTCTGTCATACAGGCCACACTGTTTCTAAAGCATAGATCCCATATTTGCTGTAAGGGAGGTTTAGTTCGAAAGCAAGTCATCTGTAGGATGAGAGAAAACACGTCTGTTTTTTCTGCACGTCCGACCGAGATGTATTTGCAAATTTCAGTGCTTGCATGTGATGATCCTGGAATATCTTTGCACATTTTGCTTGACTTAAGCATGTGCAGATAATCATAAAAAATCTGTGATGTTTAACACACCGTTTAAGCACCAATATTAGCATAATGCTTGTTTGTTTTTTATTTTTTTTATGAGGCAGCTATATATTACATTTTGGACCTGGAGCATATACGGTTGAATTTAGGAGCATGGTGGTCATTTGTGGAAACAATCAGCGACCAAATGTGGCCTCGGTGCAGTCAGAAACAGTTTGGGCTTTACAGCTGACAGCATATGCCAGAATAGCCTCTTGCTTGTGCTATGTTTATACTCTGAACTCAAAGCTGTAAGTTCTGCTTCATACAATATCTGATACACACATGTGTTAGGAAGGCTGTGTCCTGACAGTCAGATTCAGATGAGTTCATTATCATTATTCTACAGCAGGATTCAGGACAGAGGAAAGTGCCAGCATATGAGTGGGCCAGCACTGAGTGATCACTGCTAGCAGGGCAGCATTCTGGCCAGCAATTATTTCCAGGATAAAGACAATATGTGTGTATCTTGCGTAATGCCACATGCAGACTGACTAAGCCGATCCAAAATGTAAGGGTGGCTTACTTTTAGTTACAGTAAGAACAGGTAGCAGTGATCAATTACTAATTTTTAAAATCTATTATACTGATAACACCATAAACCAATATGAACTGAGACTAGTTAGAATTTACTGCTTAATGCCTGTGGTTATTGAATACCTTTCGTTTCAGGTGTTAGAACATTAATAACCAATCCAGACAATAAGAAACCCATTTTTCTGATATGTTTTTGACATGTTTTCGAGTAGAAAGATGACAGGTAGAACCATTTAAAGCTCTAGAATCTCTTTCTCAATCCTGAGCTTGGGTTATCGTCTGTGCATGTTCTCCCCATGTCTGTCTGGGTTTCCTCCCACCAACAAAAACATGCTAGTAGTTGCATTGGTGACTCTAAAATGCCCCCAAGTGTGAGGATGTGTGTGTGCATTGTGTATAATGATGGAGCGTTGTCTCATCCAGGGTCCAATCCTGCTTCAGACCCAGTGATCCCAGGATAGTCTACATATGCACCAGAACCCTGACCAGAATAAACCAGTTGCTGAATATAAATGAGTGAATGAATAATTGGAAGAAAGCATGTTTGGTTGAATGGATGGTGAGATGAATGGATGAATATAATAATAAACCCGCCCTACAGTCACTGAGAGACAACCAGGAACACTGTCCAGGGCCAGGCTGGGATGGGGGACAAGGAGGGTTTAGTAGTCCACTGAAATGCAGAATAAATCTGTTGAAATAATCTAATCAGTCTGTGGTGGTCAAAAAAGTAGGAAATGCATGATTTGCAACTCAGCTCTCTCTCTCTTTTTCTATAATCACATAATCTTGTTCAGAGTCACGATGGCTCAGGAGTCCAGCTACAATAGTCGCATGGTGGGAGAATGAATTGTTGAATGAATAGACAACGAAGCCAGTCAGCATTTTATACTCATTCACACCTAGGGGCAACTTAGTTTAACCTTCCTACCTCCATGTTTTTGGAAACTGAAGAACCTGCAGTGGAGTTCATGTGAGCACAGGGGGAACAGGCAACATGCAAAACACCATGTGGAGGGTAACCTAAACCCAGGATTGAACCCTGAACCCTGGAGTTGTGCCACTGTGCCACCCTGTAACTCCCTAATATGTCCCCTATTCTGGAAAATGGTTTGGCCTGTGTTTTTTTTTTTTTTTTTGCGGTTTCAGCTTCCACACCCACTTTTATGGCTAATTATAGACATTTTCCCATATGTAGGGGGTCTGGAGCAGTTACTTTCATTCACACGTTTGCTAAAATGACGCAAAACTGGTCAACAAAAAAAGAAAAGACAAAGGCAGGAGGAAAATGCATCAACAACAAATTTCTTAAAGCAGTACAGAATATTGTGTTAGAACTAGTTATATCCCCAGAGGCTTTGCCTCCAACCTGGGCAATATTTACAGAAGGCCTGCGTACTTGGCAGTGCAACAGATGTCATATGGTGGTATGAAGAGGTCTTATCTGAACATGTCCAGTAGCTGACTGACAATAACATTCATGAGTGCAAAACTGCCAGGTACCAAGACACTGAGTGCAAATGATGACCCTGACTTGGAAGAGACACATACAGGAGTGAAAGGATCTACTACTACACCAATGAAAGAATATGCTGAAAAGGGAACTATGGGTTCATGTAGAGAGCGCGCGCGCGCACACACACACGTTGTAGTAGACGCGCTCACCTCTAACAGCAGCATATCTGCTGATACCTGCAACATTCCTGATACACACTGAACGTCACGTGGCACATCAAACAGTGATCAGGTAAAAAATACAAAACGTCCTGAGTGGAACAAAAGGCTCAGCTCGTGCTCCAGCTCTAGTAACGTAGTCTGAAGTGGATGCGCAGTGCTATTAGCTGCTAGCTGAGCACCGAGCAGCTTCGTCAGCAGCTTTAGGATCTGCGTTTAACGTGTTTCCTGATTTTCTCCTTCGTGCACATGAGCGCTTTTGCATGCAATGCGCCGTTCATTTGGACGCTGCACTATTTCACACATCGCTATGACAATGGAGACAAATTTCAAACTAAGTAACGCATCTTTTTACTCACGTTGCCCGAAACAGCAGCTCCGTCACAACCTGCACACTACCCTACTATATAGTACGCAGTTATGCTACGCCTCCTAGGTAACTATGGTAACCTTATAGTAATGTACGGTGATGTACTTTCATACTGTGTAGTAGGTTAGGACGGCATGGGACGGACCCAGTAAACGTCACTCATTCTTTAAGACCTGCACATGTGTGTGTGTGTGTGTGTGTGCGCGCGCGCGCGCATTACGCTGCATCTGAACTTCAAACCAGAAACAAACACATCATTTCTGACGGAAACCGCGTGAATAAGTGTTAATAGTAAGATATTTGTTTTTTGAGTTCGCTTGCCTGGTTCGAGTCGGTGTGGTTCCGTTCCCTCGTTGTTTGGTTCGCCACTCAGTCTTTACACATCCTCCGGCGTCACTGTGTGTGTGCTGCAGCCAAGGTAACCGAAATCTCGCGATACTGACTCAGGTGGTGACCATGTGGACAACTCTCGCGAGACTCATTCAGGTAGTCACAGTGCGACAAATCTGGACCTACTAGTTCACTTTCACCAAAAAACTAATACATTATAAAGTATTATTATTATTATATTGCTGTCGTACCATCAACCAGGCAGAGAGCTGGGTTTCTTAGTTCACTTGGACTTAAGTATACATAGAAATATACATGTGTAAATATAATTAGTATAATTAGTTAAATATAATTAAGTAAATATAATTATTTATAATCATAAACATAGATAGACATACATACATACAGACAGACAGACAGACAGACAGATAGATAGATAGATACTTTATTGATCCCATGAGGGAAATTATTGCGTTACCGCAGCTTAGACAGTTACAAGACACAACATACACACACACATATCTATAAAGAATGAAAACCTAAAATCTAGGATACACTAGGTTAAATTAACCATTTTAAAATATGCATAATATCTAAAACAGCATTTGTAACTGCTGTCTGTGAATTGCAACTTCTTCTGCTATTCCTTATGGTACTGATTATTTTTGTACATAATATATTTCTTAAATCTATGTAAAACACTCTTTATTTGAAAAGGTTAATCCATTACCCATAATCTGGCATCATCTCTCAGCATGAGCATTTACAATATTTTATCTTTATTAGCTTGATCATTCATGTACTGATCTTCAGTAACTGCTTTATCATGGTCAGGGTTGTGGTTGATCTGGACACTATCCCAGCGACTCTGGGCACAAAGCACGAGAATACACCCTGGATGAGATGTCAGTCCATTGCAGCGCAACATGCACACACTCATAGGAGTAATTCAGTGTAGCCAATTCACTTACTGGCTTGTTTTTCGGAAGGAGGAAAAAACAAGAGAACATTAAGGAAACCCACACAGACCCTGGGAAACAGTAACATGAGCTCAGGATTAAACTGGGGAACCCTGGAGCTGTAAACTAAACCTTTGCCCAAACCTAAGCTCTAAGGAAAACATACTCTGAAACATAATAGTATAATTTTGTGAAATGCCTTATGGGCTGTAAAAGAGAATGTATCTTGTGGTGCATGTTGCTTTTTAAAAGGTTTCTTAATATTTGTAATTAATATATTAAGCAGTATACAGTATGCAGCACATGCTAAGCTCATATGTATGTATTGCATTTATTCCTTATCTTGCAACTTTACACACTTGTAGCACCTGTTAAGCTTATAGCTTTAAGTCATTCTTTATATTTTATTTTTATTTTATTTTATTTTTGTGTATCTGAGCACCAGGACATGCAAAACCGAAAGCTATTCTATTATTAAACTATATATAAATAATAATAATGCTAATAATACAAATACTACTACTACTACTACTATTACTACTAATAATAATAATAGAAAATGCTGTTATAGTTTATCTATTTTTTCCATTTATTTGCTTTTATGAAAATCTCATTGTGACAGAAAGAACAGAAAAAAGGCAATCATCGGCTATCAAATATTTATTAAGTTGGGGTCATGTTAAACTCTTATTATTCATTACAATATCATCATTTAACATGCCAAACAACAGTAGGTAAACATGTTGCATACTCACATCATCATCATCATCATCATCATCATCATCATCATCAAGCCAATATGTCTTTCATTTAATCAAACAGCTTTTAAAGTACATTTTAAGTAAATACTTTCCAAGTTCCAGTGAAGGTTATATGCTAACTTAACTAACATTTCAGTAGTAGATGGACTGTACTAGAGTTCTCAAGTGATCATTTCCCAACTCACTTATCCACATACAGATCTCATTGGGGCACATGTGCATAGCAGAACTTTGTATGTAAAAGCCACAGATGGACATGAGATATAGGTCAAATGGGTACTTTAAGACTCTGGGATTGTAGGATTGATGATTTTAGCCTTCTTTATTTTGTAAGCTGTTCATATATTTTCTTTACTGACAGATTTTCAGTCTCACAACCATGTATTTAAATTTGAACAGTGAATGGATCAGGACACATGGATCAGGACTGATTTCACACACAGTGATCCACTGAAATTGAAGCACAAATTACATATATGGAATCACTGTGTGTGTGTGTGTGTGTGTGTGTGTGAGAGAGAGAGAGAGAAACAGAGAACAGGTGGGTTAGAGGAAATGCAAAGCAGGCATGGGGAAGTGAAGATAGAGTGCACTTTTTGAAGGTCTAGGATGTTCATTCCTCACAGCTCGTCGGTCTCCCCATCGAATGGCATGGTATCAACCTGGAGGTGGATGTTGCTTGTGTCTCCGCTGCCCACCCAGCCGATGGGAGTGCGGTTAAAAGAGGGTCTTGAGTGTATGTCATGATGGTACACCACGGCGGGCTCCGGCTCCTCTACTGTTGCCTCGATATCTGGCAGCTGGAAGGTCATCAGCTGAGAAGCTTTCTCGAAGCCACCATAAGGCATGGCTGACCTAAAGGGGGGAGAAAAGGTTTGTGTAAATAATGAATTGTGAAAAATAATGATGCTACCTTCAAATAAGGTAGAGTGTTACACATTTTTATGAAATGATTACACATTTCATTTATTTTTAATTTTATTTATTTTCTTCCTTTCTTATCCAAAGTGTTTTTTTTTGTTTGTTTGTTTGTTTGTTTTTTACAGGATATGGAAGTATAACCTGTTCTAGCGAAAATAATACTTATATTAATGTAGGAATGTAAGTCAATGAAACTGTAACCTTGCTTTGAGATTTTGACTGGGTTTAGAGGTAAAACTGGAAATGAGTCATGTGGAAGTCAGTGACTCATACTGGAGAACTGAGTCAATGACCCTCACTGGAAAAAAGCCGACATTTCCATCACGAATATGCTTTCCTATCTCAAAAGAACAAATTTACACGTTTTATTTGAGCTCACAATAATTTTAAAAGAAGTTAAATTCTCACAGACATTTTTGTTTGTTGGCATTCGGATCAACTAAATCTGTTCACAAATATCTTTAGTAGCATTTTTGAGACCATAGCAGGCAGTGTGAAGAACAGATACACTATATTGCCAAAAGATTTGGGACACCCCTCCAAATCATTTAATTCAGGTGTTGTTTTTCAGGGGTTGGGTTTGGCCCCTTAGTTCCAGTGAAAGAACTCTTAATGCTTCAGCATACCAAGACATTTTGGACAATTTCATGCTCCCATGTGGGAGCGGTTTTGGGATGACCCCTTCCTGTTCCAACATGACTGTACACCAGTACACAAAGAGAGTTCCTTTCATTGGAACTAAGGGGCCAAGCCCAAGCCCTTAAAAAACAACCCCTGAATTCAATGATTTGGAGGGGTGTCCCAAAACCTTTGGCAATATAGTGTATGTAGCATGGCACCTGTTAAAACACTTGTATTTAGTCAGGTCTTTCTGATCACAGGGTCCTGGCATGTATGGTTTCATAGTAGATATAAGCTCTGCATTGCCCTTCATGGCCTTTTCCCAGGGTGATACATATGTCTTCACATATTCCTTTCTTTTCTTCTCTTTAGCTAAAGCAGCCTTAGTGCTTTCTGCACCTGTGGAGATATTCAAGCAGATTAAAACAGAAGCCATTAAAAGAAGGCCCCAGATGATAAATATTTGAAGAATATTTGAAGAAATACTTCTGGAGCTACTGCAATTCTTTTTCCCCCAATTGACTCAAGTGTGTAAGCCTTCAGTAAAGAATGAGCTGTGGCCTTATGCATGCACGCTAATGTCTCCTACATTATACAGACAAAACCTTTAGCCCCATATTTTTAGTGGAAATGAAGTGAGTATAACTGATCTGGCTGGTGTATGGAGGCCACCATCTGGATTCTTTTCTACTACTCACTCTGTGAGACATCAGCTGATGAGCCAGCACTCCCGCCTGCCCCTGCACCCACTCCGCCAGCTGTTCCTCCTACACCAACTCCACTTCCTGCCCCTATACCCCGGCTTCCTGGTTTGGGAGGAGGCACAGGTGCATGTCCACCTCCAATTATCTGTCCACCAACTATCTGTCCACCAACAAGACGTGCACCCACCAGATGTCCACCAACATCCACCATTTGGCCGCCAATGCCAGGGACAAACTTCTGGAAGTTATCCTAGGAGAACAGATATCAAGAGTAGTACAAATGAACA
This sequence comes from Hemibagrus wyckioides, assembly GCF_019097595.1. Lineage (NCBI taxonomy): Eukaryota > Metazoa > Chordata > Actinopteri > Siluriformes > Bagridae > Hemibagrus > Hemibagrus wyckioides. Next base: position 12,294,724 of record NC_080712.1, read on the forward strand.
CATTCAGTGCAGAATGTACACAATGTGCAGCATGATTATTCTCACCATAGAGTCAGCGTTGAAGACGTCAGGGTTGTTCTCATAGATGAACTTCTCCACACGCAGCTGCCTCATTTTAAACATCTTGGAGCCTTTGTTTTTGAGCAGGGACAGTTCTTCCAGCATTACATCTTTTGGTATACTGATCTTCGGCCCCAAGTCAAACTCAGAGGCCTCAGGCTCTGACTCATACTCTGTGGGCGCAGAAAGAAAGACGAGTAGCTAATATTGAGCATGCCCGTTTTCTAAATTCTCTCTACCACTGTTATGTTCTAAATGTATTTACAATATAGGTTGCTAGATGTTCAATTAATCAACATGTCCAATCATTGCAATTCAATTTACTGTCATAGCCTGTAACCACTGTGTGACTAGCTGATTTCTTGCATAAGCGTTTTATCCCTGTCACTTTCAGTAAACTCACATTATGTGCTTGTTTGTTCATACATTTGATCATATATGTTTCCTTATTTGCCCTCTATATGAAGTCTCCTGAAAAAGCATCAATGAGGATTTTGTGTCATACAAAGGAAGTAACACAATATGTAGGTAAGCAGGACCTTCCAGTTTTTAGACCAGTTTACAGATCACTGATCTAATGCTTGGTTCATACCATGATGGAGCTGCAAATTAGGACAGGAACCCGAGAACAGTAGTCTATTGTAATTTATCTACTCACTCATCACTCATTCATCGGCCTAACGTAACATTTCATCACCTAAATATGATTTTGCTCGAAGTCAAACACACAATAGAGTTTTAATGAATAATGCTACACCGATAAACGTTTTAATGAAAAGGTAGAATCCCATGTGTACTGTCTTTCCTCTGTATTCATATATTGGAAAACGGTAGAGAAAAGCATGTTGATTATATTAAGTAAAGCCCCTGTGTGGCTCTGAGAGGCACTTCTGTGATAATTAAAAAGACAGCTGCCATTTCTGCTGTGAAATCTGTAGGCTAAATGTTTGTCTGTGTGGCAGTTTTCACCTCATTAGGATATATATAGTATAGCCATGCAGAACCTCAGTGACAGCCCCTGAAAGCTCAAGTGCCACCCACAAACTAACATTATTATTATTATTATAAATACAACTTTTTTGGCCTCCCAGTTTGACCTGAATGTTTAGTTATGGAGAGACTCAGTGTCTGACCTGCTACAGAATCAAAGGCCCTGTGGTTAAATACAATCTGTGTGTTGTTCTCCGCTGGTAATCTCTCTCATCATTCACCATATCAGCTCTCACAGTGAGTATTTCACAGATGAGGTGAGCTGAACAAACACACACTGAATTATAAACATTTCAAAGGGATACCACATGAAAGTGTCTCTTCACTGACCTCAGTACTTCTCTACTATAGATTCAAGTTAAGAATGTATCATTAGTGTTCAAGTTTATACTAAGTGAAATTACATTTGGAAAAAAAAAAAAAATGAAGCCCTATGGTACGAATCAGCTTCATCATTACACATGTGCATGTTTCTCAGTGTGTATTACAGCCAGACATGATGTCTGTAGGAGCCTCACCATTCTGAGTGATATGTGACAGGTCAGTGATGATTTTAGTAGTTTTTTTCCTCTTGTTGGGAGGGGCAGGTGTTCCAGCGAGAGGCATGACTCCAAACTGGGGGAAACACACCAAAGATAGAACGTAATTGTTAAGTAGGCAATGCTTTCATAAAATTGTCTAAGGAGATTTATAATTAGTGAGAATTGTCTCTGAATTCTCTTGAATTGATGTTAGATATTGTAGAATTAGGAGTGTTTTTATATCACACAATAATCATGCACTATCAGCTAATTTTCTACTATTGAATTTAGGAGCCAAAGTAAAAATCTATAATAAAACCAACAGGCTTTACCTTACTCTATGTTCCTAAAGTGATACACCATCATACCTTCACTCAGATGCCAAGAAAAACAAACACTGATAAATAAAGAATAAAACGTATTTTATTTTTTTCCTAGTGGATCAAATTCATCTCAACATGTCTTCAAGTCTCAGCTAAGCCACCGTAAGTAAAAACTTCTTTAGTAGTTAATCATTGCTATTGCTGTAGTGAGTGCATTAGCGCAGCGGCGCAGGGTGTTGGACACACGTCATGTCTGTGTGTATATGACCTCACATTCCACAGATTCCACACCGAAGCCTGAGAAAGGAAAACATATAGCACCCCCCCTACACACACACACCGAACTGATACCCCAACTGCTTTCCATATGATTGGACTTTTTTTGTAAAAAAAACAAAAACAAATAAAAGTGTATATATATATATATATATATATATATATATATATATATATAATATAATATAATATTTGCACCCACTTGTTTATGGTGGTAAACTGGAAATCTTGTCTTCCCTGGGGATTAATTCTGTGACTCTTATATCCTTGTTTTAAAATCATATAAGCTTTTAACTTCATGTACCATACAGTATCTCTGCCACCTCAAGACTCTGCTAATAGCAAACATTGAATTCACTTCTCTGTAATTCAATCTACTCCAGCTATTTATAAATGCCATTTTGAAGACCTTTTAGCAGCGAGTGGTGGCGTCACAGATGTGATGACAGACAAAGTCAAACGCAAAAATACGTATCCAATTCTACAGAAGTGACAAATTCTGATGGAAAAAGTGTGAAAATGTGGTAGAGTCCAAGCTGGGGGTGATATGGGAAAGCTGTTGGTGTTCTTGTAAAACACTGGTAACCTGTGCAGCACTCAGCTCAAGTTGCCCCAGCTGGATATTCCAGGCTTTGCACTCCATATAAAATCAACAGCCGGGCAACATAGAGGGCGGCTCAGCACATTCCCTCTCTCACTGCCCTGTACTTTTATACATGGAACCAAAATCTGATATGAATCCTTTTCTACATTTGGCAGTGAAAACCTTATAAAAGCATACATACTGTATGCTGCATGGCTGTCTCTCTAATCATGATAGTCTTTCAGTAAGAGTACTACTGGTCTTATGGTTTAATATAAACTGTGCAGCTGATAAACTATTAAACGGTGCATGCAAAGGCAGAGCGCACACATTGTGATCCACTCACCCGGGTCTTAAACTCCTGTACAGAAGTGGTCTCAAGAGGAAGAGGCAAAACTTCTGATTCTGACTCAATCAAAAGTTTGTAAATCCCAGGGTGTTGCTGACCTGTGACTGGACGAAGATCCTGGGGAGTGCAAAAACCAGTCAGGACTTGGATAGCAAGTCGTAGAAAGGGGGGGGGGGGGACGTGGAGTGTATGACAGAGTAGGGGATGGAGGGGGGTCTCAGGCTGCATGCGTTGATGGTCATATCAAGAGTCTAATATCTTTCTTGCAGATGCTTCATGTTCTAAATATAGGGGAGAGAGAGAGAGTGTAGTTATCAAATAGTCTGACAGAGCAAGGACTGCTCCAAATATTGAATGTGGTAGTTGTACTGTTTCCTCCTTGCATTAATTATCTTCTTCCTCTGGAATGATTTTCACCTTTTTACATTCATAAAGCAGGCCACTGACCTGTGACCACATGTTCTCTAAATATGCTAATGGTGCTTTTGTTTGTCTGCATTTCTAACTTTACCCATTACTCCAGTATTCACAGTCACAGCAGTCAGAAATTACAGCAGTTTAGTGTATACAAGTTAAGTTTTATATACCTATATATGGAGATGGAGAAAGAGAGAGAGAGATGTTATATGAGATTATATAAATACAAAACAAGATTTCTTCAAGACTATAGTACAAGATGCAACAATGCAATATCACAGATTACACGAATTACTACAAACACATGCTAGACTTACATCATTAACTGACAGTGTAATATGTGATTTATATCTTTAATTCCTCCACCATGGAGCAGAGAGGAAGCAGATTTCTACAGCAATCGCAGTTACCCTTGTGCAGAACTGTTCTTTCTTTAGTAATTCAGCAAGTGGCCATACTCCATACCAGATATAACCACACTGGTTTAAAAAGTACAGGAACATAGATGAACATTAACAGCCCTAAATATAAGATGAGAATGATGCCAGTTTATGCCTCAGCGTGAATAGCACTTCTCTGCTGTGTATTGTGCTGACCATTGGTCCTAAACAAAGAGCTTTATTTTGCGCACTTTATTTTGCATAAACTGCAATTCCAAGATATCCTAACAGTTACCATGCTTTTATATGGTTATTAGAAAACTAGGCATGTAAGAGGAGCAAGTGCTGTAACATTTTAGTGTAACATTACATTTGAGAAGCATATACAGTATTACATTTGAGATGTTCTATGAGTTTATGATTTTATTTCCAATTATCCAATATTCTAATTTATTTCTTCTGTTTTTCAAGACAGTGTATCAAGACAGGTTGTTTATGATCAGTAGATAAATGGGGAAAGGTCTCCACCGTGTGGCTAGTTATATAATTTAGTGCCGTCTGTAGATTCTGTAATGAACTGTAATACCAACGCTAAAGATAGGGGGCAGTGTAGTGTAACAAATGAGAGGCATAAGAACTTTCAAGTATATTTTTATTTATTGAAAAATACATCTTTTCATCAAAAGCTATTCAGTCCAATATCACTGAGGCATATATATCTATGCTCACTCACTCACTCACTCACACTTCTACTAATCAAATGTTACAGCACATGGAAACAATCCGATCTTCACTACAGTCTACTACAATGAATAATTTGTGCAATTATTTCTATAAAGCTTTACGTGCATAGTTTATAGAAGAGTGCATAAATGAACAGCTAAACACAAGCTCATCGTGGGACATGTTCAACACTATCTAATTTGGGGTATGGTAATCTATTAAAAGTTAAATAGGCCTTGAGGATCATATAATGTTTATCCATAGTACCTCATATATATTATTCTCTCAGCGTCTCCTACATTCAGTAGTATAATATGCTCCTGTAATGAGTTCCTGTACTACTTGCTACTTTTTCCTTCAGTGCTGCCTCGATAACCCTAATAGATCATCTTGGCTTTCTGCTTTCCTTTTCTTCACTAGCGGCTTTGGGAGCTCACACTCAAATATCACTTCAGGTTACAATCAACTCGCTGGGAGTTTGTCATCTCAAAGCACCCAACATGCCTAGCAGTAAGAACCTTGTGTCTAATTCCAGTGATCTAGCTAATACCTTCTGTAGAGTGGTCACTACGCATGCCTGGTGTGACTGAACACAGAACTAGTTGGAAGGCTTGGTCTTCAAACCCATCCCTTTGGACTGTCTTGCCCACATAACCTTCAACACTGTTAGTTTGAGCTCTTACAGCAACATTAAATGAATTAAATAAACATTATTATTGTATTAGGATGTGAGTGAGACATAAGTGCCAGGTCCTATTTGGATGAAGTCGGTTTGCTGTTTACGTTACTCCCACAAATAGGCTGTGACCCTTATGCACCTGTTCCTTCCAGGGTCTGCCAGGACAGATATAATTTCTGATTGGTTTATGAGAAGCGGGGATCCAGCTTACCTTATTCCTTTTAGCCAGTACAATTTCATTTTCAAACATTAATAAAGCTTATAGGTCTCAGCAAAAAAGACCCAACAGATACAAGTTTGCAGTTAACTCTAGAATCTTTGGCACGTTCAATATAATAAGCAAAATTAAATATATATATAATGAATAAAGTACACAGTGAGTCATATTTTTAGTTCAGCATATGAGTAGTATACTATATAGTTGCAACACTGGACCACTAGATAGAAAACAGCCTGAAAGCGTCAAAATACTACCACTGTGTTGTATAGTGGGTGAAAGGGCTTTTCATTGTTTGTGGCCCCTTTCTTTCTGTTAATAACTGTACTAATTTTAGAGAAAGGTAAGCATTTTCTTCAAGTCCTGTTCACCCAGTGTAGTGCTGATGGGTGCCAACAATAATAGATTTGACTGGGAGTAGCTTTTATAATATGTAAAATAAAACAGTGTATTATTAAAAACATCACAAATTCCCAAAGGTTTCTCTTTGAGCCGAGTCTCAATTACTCAATTTTTTCATTCAGTACCTAATCTGCAAATTATAATTTAAAGACTCTCAATAAAAGGTAAAACGCTAAAAACACTGTGATGGAGTGACTTGGATATAGCAGACTTTACAGATACTAGCATCTTTAGGTTTTGTACCTGGCTGCCAAAAATGGAGCATTGTGTGCATTCTGCATAACGGTACAATAAATTTAGTATCACACTACAATTCCGAATGATCAAATGTAACTGTTTAACATGTTCATTACTAAATAAACTATACAGGTTTGTAGACACCTGACTATCAAAACCATATATGTTGGTTGAACATCCCATTACAGCTTCAGTACCCACTTTGCTACTATAACCATTTCCACTCTTCAGGAAGGCTTTCCACTACATTTTGCCCCATTCAGCCACAAGAGCATTAGTGAGGTCAGGCAATATCAGGCGAGAAGGCTTGTGGTACAGTCAGTGTTTGCCTCAATTATTTGTAGTTTACTCTGTTTCATATTGCTCCAAATAAACCAGCACAATTGTTGTTATTCTCATTTGGTATCAGCATCTGAAATGTTTGTATAAATTTTGATAAAGATTGTACTCATCCATTCTTTAGTGTATCACTTATTTCTACACAGCCCCAGGCCTCCAGATATAAGGCTGTATGCCCACCCGTGTAGCAATAAATCGTGGCTTGGGTGCCTGGGTTGTAGGCTTCAAAGGGACTGGTGGCAGGGAACTAAGCTCAGGAGCACTCTTGAACTGTTTGGTACCCTGAAGACCCTGGCAGCTTTGGCTTGACATGCTGGATAGAGAAGCTGGGGGTGAGTATGGAGTAGGAAGAAATATAGGCGTGGCAGAGATTTTAGGGAGTTCTGGCAAACCTGGAGCTCGTGCAGACATGGCTGCAGTTACAGGCTGAGGTGGAGGGGAAACAGGTGCTGGGGTAGGGGAGGTCATGTCAGAGCGACACAGGGGTTCACCCAGAGATGTTTGCGCACGAGGAGTAATCACTGTGGGGCATATTGTTGGAGCTGACATAGGAGTAGGAGTAGAGAAGCGTTTGATCTGATACACACGTGCTGCCTTCACGGGTACCTGTCTGGGTTGGCTTAAGGTGTGACCCACTTGTGGTTGCCTCTGGTAGGAGGAACCTGATGACTGTGTACTTGAGTCACCTCCAAACCTGAACATGGCTGAGTTGAGCTGATAAGGCTGCCTCCTCATAAAGTCTATGGCCCTGATACCTTCCTTCTGGATTCCATGACCACTCTTACCCACCTTGGGTTTTATTTCAGTGCCCTTTGCTCCTCCACGCTGTAATACCAGGGGGCAAGAAGGGGACAGGAGAGGGTTGTACCCAATTGGTGGGGGAGCACGGACATTTGGAGAATACTTCCAGGATGAATCACCTGGTTGGATCATAGCCATAGTAGACTGGGGCTCTGTATAGTGCTGCTGCTGCTGCTGCAGCAAGTGTGTTGGAGCAGAATCTACCACAAAGAGATCTCTGCGATTTTGTCTTCTTGCAAATAGCTCAGCACCTTTACCCCCTGCCTGAGGAATCTGAGATATTTCGGGGATGATGCGTGGTTTAGGAGCCACTGGTGGTGCGATCCTTACCCTCCTATCATCAAAATTGTATGAGTCCTCAACGAAAGAGACATGATCTGTGTAGACATGCTTATGCCTCTCATCCAAATTCTGCACCATAGACAGCAGCTCAGGATTGGGCGAGGATTTCTTGTTCTCCAACACCTTGAACATTGGCTTAATGGCACTACGTCGGCGAGCCTCCTGAAGGATACCAGTTTTCCCACCAGCTGTAGGAGCCATCTCTGTGGATATTTCTCGACGCACTACAGGTGATCGTTGAGTCATTGTGCTAACAGGAGTCGCAGGGACTGCAAAAGTCATGGGGTCAACAGGTGTCATTTGAGACTCAGGGGCAGTAAACTGAGAGGATGCAATAGAAGTTACGGTAATGGGATCAGTGAAACCAGCAGGAGGAGTAACTATAGGAACAGGAACAGGAACAGAGGAATCAGGTACTACAGACGGTGTGATAGTGTGTGACTGAATATTTTCCACTGATGAAGGAGGATGTGGTGTAAGGGAGGTTGCAGGATCTGGTATAGCAGAGTGTGGGAGAGGCTCAGTGGGCATAGGGAGTAATGTGGAGGACACTTCAGCAGGAACATCACCACTTATTTGGCTCACTGTGAAACTGGCAGGAGGTACATCTATAACCTTCTCATCAGATGGTGCTGAGAAAGTAGTTGCCACCACTGCCACTGAGACTGGTCTGGGAGTCTTTTTAGCTGTGTTAGGGCGAAATACAACTGGTGCTGTAGCTGCTCTGTGGCTAATGAACCCAGGGGCAAATGGACGAGCTGTACGGTTTAACACAGAGCTAGCTGGCAACTCGGGCAGAGATGCTGAAGGTGCTGGCATCATAGCCAATGCAGCAGTTATTGGTTGGTTTGTTAGAGGCACCAAGTTGTGGACTGGTACTGTTATGCTGGGAGTATGCTCAATAACAGTGGAAGGAGTTACGTGAAGTGGGGATCCTGTGATTTGTGTCTTGGTAGCACAAACCTCCTCTTGCATCCTCAGCTCTGGTAGTTTGGTGGGCTTTGGTGCAACTGGTGGTGGCTGGATTTTCACTTGCTTTTTTACCTGTACAGACACATTTGATGGTTGTGTCTGTATTTCTTGTGTTTGGATCTCATGGTGAAATTGGCTCGGCATCAGACTCTGTTGTTCCTGAGCAATAGAAATCTTCTTGGCATGCTCCTTAGCTCTCTTCCTCTGCTGCTCAAACAGCTTTGCCCCCTTCCCTGCGGTGTCACACAGGCCCGTGCTCAGAGAATCCTCTGCTTCATTTCCTTCCAGGCCTCGAGATGCTGATCTCTTCTCCAGAATTTCCAGGTAGTCGCTGTCCCATGTAGGATCAGGTGCTGCACTGAATCCCTCTTCATCCAACTCGGATTCACTTCCAAGGAATTGACTGTCCTCCTCTTGAGAGTCTTGTAGTATGTCCTCATCCACACTACCATAACTGGTCAACGTGTACTTCTTGGAGCGCTGGCGGCGTTTTTTGAACATAAGAACACCCTTGGAGTGAGGGTTAGGTGCATCAGTCAGGAGAGAGGCAATTGTGCGACACTTTTTCCGGGCCTCCTTCACCTGTTTGTCTTGCAGGGTATCACCACGGTTCAGTTCTAAATGAGACAAGAACATATTACATTGATTCACATGTTACTTGTGAGCATTCAGTTGTACCATGCCATGACTGCACAAAAATATGATTTGCAGGCCTGTGGTTTATCAAATTAGCACAAGAACGATGATTCTTAATGGGTAGAATGTTTTTCTTTCTCCATTTTTGTTTCATGTAGTGTATCTTGTGCAAATATCCATGAGCATGAGATACTGCATTTTCTATATTTATATAAAGCATTTTGGCACTGCCTGGTTTTTACTTTACTTAGTGACTGATCTGATGACAATTACTTTATTGCCTTTCACTCATAAGTAAAGAGATTTTGCAGCTAGTCCCCATGATCGGTGTTATAACCCTGCATGCCTATAAATCTGTAAGGTATCAATATGCACATCCTATAAATAGTTGTGCTTGTATACATGACTGCAAAAATGTCTGTGTTGTAATGTTGCATCCTGTAGACACCACCAGAAGTAATAAATCGAAGGAAACAAAACACTGACACAAAAATAACAACAAAAAAAAAAAAAGGGATTTGTTCATCTACGTAAAGTGATTGCAAGAAAGTAAGTTCTAATCTAAAAAGGGAGATGAGATGGCAGTGTAAGAGTAGCAGAGGGGGAACTCTGCTCTTTGACACCAGAGAGCAGCTGGAGATGCTTTGGCTGGTCCTATCAAAGAAGTGCTCAGGTTATTCATCCACACAGCCACGGGACAAATATAGACCCTTGGCCTAGCTCAAAGACCTGGCTCTTTTCTCCTCAAGTGGTTCCATGCAGCTTATCACATTGTCATTTAAAAACATATGCTAACAGCATACAGTTATATAAAATGCACAAACCACACAAAGGTTAACCAGTTGCTCAACTGGTATTTTTTAATTGAATCAGATCACAAGTGGCACCTTAATGTCCTTGCTAAGATGCAATTAAAAGTCAGTAAAGAGACCTGCTCCTGTCTGTCATTCATTTCATTTATATGATTCTTAAAGAAGAAAGATCTTACGAGGTTCCTTAGTATTACCAATGGTTAGTGCAATGTTTAAGAAACTCACTGGCTTGTTTTGCTTTATCCATGTAGGTCTTTGTGAGCTCCTCATCCACAGGTTTTTCAACTGGCCCAACCATGGGCACCAACTGACTACGGGAGCTCAGCCTCAGTGCCCCCTTTGCTCTCTCTGGAGGCACCAGTGGTACATTAGCAGGCTCCTGGAACCCATTCTCTTCCTCCTCCAATACCTGGTCCTGAGAACTCTGCTCATCTGCACTCATAGATGAAGTCTCAGTGGATGTCTGTGAGGACCAGGCTCCAGATGGAGAGGGTTGGTACACCACCTCTCTGCGAACCACCCCAGGCAGTGTGCCCTCCTGAGAGCCAAACCCCACCATGGTGTAGCCCTGGACATCTGGTGCACTGTCATAGCCACTCATCTCTGAGGCTTCTCCCATTTCAGGGGAAGTGTACCCTGCTTTTCCTGGAGAGTTACTGGGGCTGCGGCGCTTGGGCTTACGTTGACGGTCATGAGCTGCCACATCTGCATCACTGTCTGTCTCTCCATAGTAGGCCTCACTGCCAAATGGGGAGGTGACGCCACTGCGCACATTCTGAGACATCGTTGAGCTGTAGTATGATTGTCGAACACTCGACTGCTGCACTTTAGAGCTGGATGGGGATTTAGCCCTTAAGGCAGCACGGTACTCTTTATCAATGCGGGGAGAAGGAGCTCGGGCCACCAGAACCACTGACTGGAATCCAGCCGGTGCCCTGACACACGTGTAAAGAGATAAAATAGAGAAAGTAACAGCACAACAAAACACGTAATTTTTATATACACAAAACTGCTTGCTGTTAAAATGATATTACTTGACTAAAGTACATATTGTGGTATCACATGGCAAGTGCCTTCTACACTATCTGGCCAAAAAGGGACTTGACCATCCCACTCATACATAGCTCTTGAAAATCCCATTCCAGGTTTTAGTTCTCCATTTGCTGTTTTAATAACCATCCACACTACTTCCACTAGATTTTGGAGCATGGCTGTGAGGATTCAGCCACAAGAGCATTAATGAGTTAGGTAATGATGTTGGACGAGAAAAGCTGCAGTTGGCATTTCAGTCCATCCCAGAAAGTGTTCAGTGGGGTTGAGGCCAGGGATCTGTGCAGGCCATTCAAGTACTTCCACTCCATCCCCAGCAAGCTCATGTCTTCATGGATGTTGCTTCGTGTATAGAGTCCATGGTCATTCTGGAACGGATTTTAGGCTAGGCCATTTAGTTCCAGTGAAAGAAAATTGTAATGATGCAGCATCCAATTGTGTGCCTTGTGGCAACAGTTTGAGAAAAATCCAGGTATGGGTGTGATGGTCACATGTCCACAAATTTTTAGCCATATAGTATTATAGCACTTCAGAAAAACTCTTCTTTGACAGTCTCAGAATATAGAAAGCTTTACCTCTTTACCCGAATGCGCAGTGATCCAGGGATGCTATCAATGAAATTCATGGCCTGAGCATGCGACATATGCTCACAGGAGCTCTCATTGATGGACACCAGCTCATCCCCCTCTCGCAGTCCTACCCTGCATGCCTTGCTGCGCTTGCGCACCTACACCAGAACAGGGAGTTGGCAGCCATAGACAGGACAAGTGAATATTAAAAAAATCAGTGCTTTGGTACTTGATTGACTGATTCCGTTCTCGGCAAAATAGGTCGGAGGGGTTTCCAAAACAGGTTAAAATACAAGGAGGACACTATTAAAATCAGACACCTTAAAGACAAACAGCATTTCCTGAATACTAAACTAATTAGTATTTTTAGACAGTTACATACTGATGATATACGTAGCACTTGTATTTTATTGACGTTCACTTCCTAATTCTAAGATCATTTGAAAGTGAACTCTGTCCTTCACACAGTTTATTACAGAGATGATTGACAACAGTGAGATTCAGTGGGTTTTAATAAGCTACAACAGCAGCGAGACGTCTGAAAAGTCACCTTAGAATCTACTTTGTTATTTAGTTTCACATAATGTATACAGCAAATATGTTTCATAAAAATAATGCCGTATCTTTTATCGCATTTTCATTTGGAGTTCTCATGCCATATGATCCTTTATGCAATTCAACATGACATTTATCATCACACGGTATATAGGTATGTGTTTTGCAAACCTCGACACATTCATGCAGCCAACTCCACGACTGTGTCTCACACTGAGACATTAAAATACCAGTCAGAGAGGACAGACATTCCCTCTAGCTGCCATCATGACAACTACACTTCAGATGATTAGGTCTTTTTTATCATGTCATATTCCCAAAGAAAACCAGGACACATAAAACCAGTCATTACTACACTTTCTATCTGAGTAGATGATGCCTACTGTAAAAGACATTACAATTTGGTGTTACAATGAATCTAAAAATACTCAGGCCTGACATTTAGACGTATAAATCAAACCTAATCTCTCCAAGTGTTTGCTCCTAATTGCTAGAGGGACATTAGTCTGGTGACTCAGTTCACTTAAGCTTTGTTTAGATTATATTTCAACACATCAGATGCAGTTTTCTACAGAATAGCCAGTTTACAGGTGCTCTCTGTTCAGACAGGAGAAACACAAGAAAACTGATTATTAACCTATAATAAACCTAAGATATAGAAATCTCAACAGTCAGTGATTAGAAACACCTACACAAGCAAGAAAAACATCACATGAAACTTCACCATGAGCCAGAGCATGGGATCAATTGCTCAGATGCAGTTTTTAGATTATATATGGTCTTTTTTTTATTATTTACATCTGGTGTTGGATTATACTTTATTATAGAGAGGGTTTCTGCCAAGCATGATATCTTCAGGATAAAAATAGATATTATGCTAAGCATATAAATAATGAGCGTAACATATTCCAACATCTTAGTAAATAAATCTGAATTGATAGTTAAAACAGTCCATGGCTGCAAAAAGCTTGACAAAAGAATGACTTTAGTCGTCTTTTACAGAATGCAGAAACTTGAGCGAGGTGAGTTTTGTTTCCAGAATAAATATCTTTCTTGACATGAAGACGATACCCTTTGGGAAAGCTGCATTGCATGATATTCTCGAACAGCCTAGAATAGCCTGCTATCAAATACAGTTCTGCATGGTCAACACAGTCCTAACTGTGTGTGGGAAATGAAATCCTGTGCTCTGACAGGACCCCACCAAACTGGGAGAAAGTGGATTCCTATCCCAGTTATGTGGAGTGCCTCATTGCTGCAGAAAGTCTTTGAAAGAGTTTTGAATACGTATATTGGCACTGACAGATCATATATACAATTTCAGGCCAAAAATGCCATGCCCTTTTCTTTAAAATGATATTAAACCAACAGCTAAAATATACTGAAATGTATTATGTTAAAATCAAATGGATATCATCAGTAGTTTACTGTGGGAATTCTGGGAGATTATAAGTTTACGGTTTTTTTTCGGTCACTTCATTGATTCCAGTCTCTCCGTTGGCTTCTCATGGACATAAGCAGAAAGCATGATGTGCAAACAGACAAATAAAACAGGTGACTAAGGACATACTTTGGTTGGATCATAAATCATGTCAGGCCTCAGATGAGCCATACCTTGGCAACCTGCAGTGGTCTCTGGTGCTCTACTCCCCCCTGAAGTCTGAAGCCCCATGGCGCTCCACCGGAGAGCGTAATGATGATTTCCTCCACCACCATGGTTCTGCGTTGCCTCCTGGATTCGGGGTGTAGGTCTAGGGGAAGAGGGCACTCGCTTGATCTTTACATGGTGTTTCAAAGAAGAGCACTCACCCTACAGCTACAGTGATATTCCTCAGACGACTTTCTGTTTGCCAACCTCAGTCTCACAAAGTCACACTCAGGCCCTGAACTCATTCTCTGGACTGGAGCTTTGTGATGGGGCGGAGCAGTAAAGAGGGGAGAAGGAGGGAGAGGGTTGCCACCAATGTCTGCTTACAAGGTGGAATTCTCTGCTGCTTTAAGGGAGGGCCTACACTTGTCCTATCAATCAAGCCAGACTGATGTCAGAGATGCAGGGAGGGGGTAAAATTGGAGTAACATTACCATACTAAAAATAGGATCTCATTCCTAAACGTAATGAATGACAGACACATTAACACAATACTTACCCAATACCACAAAAATGCTTTTTAAGAGGTAAGACAGCTCAGGTCCAAAAGGTTTTTAATATCATAGATGCCTTTCTGTATAAGACGTGATCAATGTCAGTTTTTTTTTTTTTTTTAGCACAATCCACTATCTACCCACTACACAATTTCTTCTCAAGAGGCTTAAATGTGACAAAATGATTATATATGATATAGGGTAAAATGTAAATATATTCTTTTCTCTCCTTTAACCGATTAGAAATGCTTTACATGGACATTGACAGCTTTTCCCCACAGACCAAGTAGCAGAATATATGTTTTGATGTTTGTCAAAACCACTAACAAATGTTGTGTGTAACCTACTTGCTGTATTAAGCAATCAGGAGTGTCATAGAAGATTTTATTTAGCTCTGTTATGTTGGCTGCCATATGCTGGGTGTTATGATTAAGATGTTATGCCATTTCTTCAATACAGAGCGCATGAAGACAGTCCATCCGAGTCTACAGAGCAGTGTCAGCAAGTGTGGTCTTGATAAATGAGCATGAGAGGTCACGAGTTGTGACCTTGACTTGTGAGCAAAGTGTAGATGGTGCTGAGTCGGGGAAGATGTCTTCGTGCTCGCAGAACTGAAGTGCTTTCAGGCATGCAAGTTCCTCTGCATATTAGCTTGATTGAACACTCAAGGATGCTGCTCTGCACACTCAGGTCCATCATCCATGCACTGTATTAAAAGATAGTGTTAAAGATGATATTTTACCTGGTTACTTGTGTTGTACGAGGGTGTTTCAGGGGCTCCTCTAGATATTTTCGCAGAACTGTTTCTGGTCTATTTTGCACAAGACTCAATCACTCAAGTAGTATCATGTGGGAAGATGGCCCTAATAACCCTCTTGTATGTAACAAATATATATATTTTTTTATATATATTTTTATATCAAGCTTTGTACACATTTTTGTGGACACTTGTTTGGAATCTCACATTCTAACAAAACAGTAGAGACCAAATGTACAACACAAAAACAAAACAAAACACCCTGGTCCTTTTGTAGAGTCAGTTTCAGTGCTTCAGCTCTCAGCTGTGGTCCTCAAACCCATGCAGTGTTGTGTTTTCTAATCCAGGGTTGTTAACAGAACAAATTTCAACAGGCCTGTGTCACATTAGCCTAGCAGGAGGGGGAGAGAGAGAGGGAGATGTTACTCGAGTATCACTGAAAGAGTCATCCGTTCATCCCGGTTATATTATTTAAAAAAATGTTGATCTATGATATATATATATATATTATATATATATATATATATATATATATATATATATATATATATATATATATATATATATATATATATATATATATACACACACACACAGGTTTATTCGAAGCAGGATTGAGAAAGCAAGCGCTGCTTATGTTTAAATGTTTTTATTAAATACTTTCCCATGTTCAATAATAACAAAGCTATCATGAAGATCTACAGACATTCAAACAAACACTTGATATTTTTTAAACTCTTTTTTTCATTTTTAAATGGTTTTATTAATCGTATGATCATGCAAAAAAATCCAGCATCCAATTAAAACTCAGAGTATAGTCATATGTAGAACCATCATATGGTTACAATGCAATAAATTGAATAGAATCTGGGGAACATACCAAGCTAAGGCTTTGTTAATTCTTTTTTTGTCCTTTTTTTTTTTTCGTTTGTGATACATCACTTGATTTTAGCATTTGAAACAGAGCCATTTTCAATTATCTCGAGAATGCAGGTAGCATACATATAGATAGATAAGATAGATTTTCCATTTTTAAGTAAACACAGACAGTGAAAAATATTACCAGAGTAGACATGCATATTTTCCTCCTTCTGTCCAACTGCATATATGGTTCGGTTGTTAAAACTGAGCAGCCTTGCTGGAGATATTTCAGTATAGCGTGTGAAAGCTCACCCTCGTTTTGCAAGCTAAACGAACAATATGTCTAGCAGGCATCTTTTTCCTATATCTGAAACACCGTCATCCGTTGCTCTCCTCGATTTGATAGGTTTTTTTTTTCCCTACGGTCAATATTGAATAAATTCGGGTTGTGTTGTTTTTACATAAACATTCCGCATGGCTGTGTGGACGCACGACGATAGGCCTCAGAACAGACACTACAGAAACCCAGAACATCACCACACTGGAACTGCACACACACTGCACCAGGGCGCAAAACAGGAACACAGTGTGATGGGGTGGCGGGTGTCACAGTGCTGCGCTGTGTACTGTCTGCTGTGTTAAGCTCTGTGTGACTGAGGACAGGGGGTTGTGTTTATTTTTTTCCCCCTCAGTAAGCAGAATTGCTTTGAACAAGGTGAAGGGGTCCAGCTCCAAGCTTTGACCCTTTTTAGTCACTGACATTCACACACAAAACTACGCTACTACAGTGAAAAGGTGTCACACAGATGATGTCAAACTGACTCTCTCACACACACACACACTCACACACACAGATATGCCTTAAAGGAAGCACACTGTGTTTGAGCAGTAACACAGCCACACAAAGCTACACATGACGATTTGCATTTACAACAGGATTCATTGTACCAGTGCATGATGGAGTGTGTCTAGGAACATGTTCGGGTGTGTGTATACGGGACAGACGGAGAGGACGTGCACGTTTGGCACAGCCTAGACTCCACCCTTCATCTACACATGGGCACTGCGTCAGTATTTACAGTTTAAAAAATATATGATCCAGAATAAACATCAACACTAAGAACACTAACATTAGACCAGTACAACACAAAGTGTCACAAAGGGACCTACGAACCAACTGCCTTTAGCGTGATCGCGTTCTCCATTCTCAAGTCGGCTGAAAGTCACACGATCACCGGGTAATTCATCCATCGCACTCCCTTTCCTCTATTAAACATGCTCGAGCGGCACTCACAGTGAGTCCGGAGATGGAACAGGGAGTGGAAGAACAGACAGTACGTCACAATTAGAACACCACAGGCAGTGTGCAGACACACACACACACACGCACGCATGGAGGGAGTGTATAACAGCTATGGACTGGTGTCAGGGTGAGTCTGACGACTCGCCCTCGGGGAGGGATTCTCTAACCTGAAGTTGCAGAAAAGTTCACGCAACGGGAACACGACAGCACAGCGTCTCAGGCTTATGTGCAAAACAGTACAGGCCATTTCTATTCGATTCAAACATGCTTCGTAAGAGTCTAGAAAAAGTATAAGCACACATAGCCGGCGCTCTAGGAAGCTGATCTAAATGTGTGTGAGAGAGAGAAGAAGCGATCAGGATGAGGTGAATAGTGTTGAAGCTCCTCCTATTGTTCACAAGGAGACTAGGAACACACTAATGACGTGAAAGTGAGTGTTCTGAAACTTCAGGTTCTAACCAGTAGGACATGACAGAGCTGCAAATAGACAAGCAAGTTGAGTAAATTGACTGAACACGTGTCAGGGTTCTTGGCACTCGTGTGCCAATGTGTGTGTGTGTGTGTGTGTGTGTGTGTACACAAGGGCTTGTTAACGCACACCAAAGCAATGAGTGCCAAGCGAGACCGTGTTATCACACACAAACACAAACACCCTTGCTCTTTTTCTTCCTCTCTATAAATATCAGTGTACAACTATATTGAACGTGCCTTGCTTTTAAAAATCTGCTATTTTTTTCTTCTTTTTTTTTTTGAAAACACAAAGAACTTCCAAATACAGCATCATTCAGGAGATTAAAAACACAAAAAGTTACACAAAAGAACCCTACAAGATACTAAAAACCTTCCTACGCTCCTCCCGATCTTCTCCCGAATCAAAGGACTGCTAAAATAACCATGTCAAAGTCTAAATTCTACACTTTGGTGATATTTTCTGATATTAAGTAAGAATTTAGTTTTGCTCCTCAAATATTCCACCCTTACCATTGGTTTGCTGAATTCAGCTGAACACACATTAACCAAAGAAAAAAGAAAAAAGAAACACCACTAGCCACTGAAAAGTGGGCTTCCCTTTTAAAAATTCACATTTCTGATTTTAAACCTCCGTCACTTTCAGCCCCGTTAACGGTGTGAGGATTGACTATCTCAAAAATTTACAACATATTAATACTTGAAACACTCTTGCTGAACGACGGGCAGAAGAGATGGGCTCATGGGTAAAGGACGAGACAGCGCCCCCTGTGGGCATCAGAAGCATGCAGCATTCGGAGGGCGGGGCCGCTGCCATCACCGGCCCCCACGTCTAGCTACGGTTGGACTGAAGTGGTGCTGGCCTCAGCTGGCTTTAAATTTTTTAATTTTTTTACTTTGTTGTGTAATATTTTCCCCCTTATGTTTTCTCTTCCGGCCGGGCCCCTGGCACCAATCCGACCACTGAGAAGACATGCTCCAATCATCCGGGCAAGCTGGGAAAGAGACATTTTGCACCTTAGTTCATATTGTTACTCAAGACAACTCTGTTTCCTAAGAAACATTACATACAGGCCACTATAAGGCAAATTTGGATGCTATTTTAATTTAATTAAGTGCTAAGTCCAGGTATTCAGGCAATATATTCACTGAGCTATGCTGGGCTTCAGTGTTAGACTTTTATATATAACAGTGTTAGAATCCAGCCCACATACAGCAGACAGAAGACTGGGCTTTCTCCGAGGTAAAGAACAGCTATGAGCTTCTGCTGGACAAATGTGATGTACTGTGGACTGCTGTGTGAGTGATGTACCTGTGCCTGGTGTAGTTCATTGTAAAGGGGCAGCCGGTGCTCCTGAGCAGTGGAAATGCACATTGAGCCACTTGGAATCACGACGGTGCCACACGCGCGTCTCCTCCGACTGGCAGCTGCGCGGGCGGCCCTGGCTATCAATGTACTGAGTCAGGCGGATGTAAGCGATGCAGGCTGCATCCTCTCCGATCAGATGAACATGAGGATTTAAGATGGTGGTGTGCACTGGCTTGCTATTCTTGCTCAAGACTACACAGAGAGAGAGAGAGAGTGAGAGATAGACAAAGAGAAGCAGAGAGAGAGGGAGAGAGAGTGAGAGATGAACAGAGAAGCACAGAGAGAGAGAGAGAAGGAGAGAGAGAGAGATAAACAGAGAGAAGCACAGACACAGAGAGAGAGAGAGAGAGAGAGAGAGAGAGAGATAAACAGAGAGAAGCACAGAGAGAGAGAGAGAGAGAGAGAGAGATAAACAGAGAGAAGCACAGAGAGAGAGAGAGAGAGAGAGAGAGAGAGAGATAAACAGAGAGAAGCACAGAGAGAGAGAGAGAGATAGACAGAGTGAGAGATAGACAAAGAGAAGCAGTGCGAGAGAGAGAGAGAAAGAGACAGAGTGAGAGATAAACAGAGAAGCACAGAGAGAGAGATAAACAGAGAGAAGCACAGACAGAGAGAGAGAGAGAGAGAGAGAGAGAGAGATAGACAGAGAGAAGCACAGACAGACAGAGAGAGAGAGATAGACAGAGTGAGAGATAGACAAAGAGAAGCAGAGAGAGAGAGAAGGAGAGAGAGTGAGAGATAAACAGAGAAGCAGAGAGAGAGAGATAAACAGAGAGAAGCACAGAGAGAGAGAGAGAGAGAGAGAAAGAGACAGAGTGAGAGATAAACAGAGAGAAGCACACACAGAGAGAGAGAGAGAGAGACAGAGTGAGAGATAAACAGAGAGCACACAGAGAGAGAGAGAGAGAGAAAGAGACAGAGTGAGAGATAAACAGAGAGAAGCACACACAGAGAGAGAGAGAGAGAGACAGAGTGAGAGATAAACAGAGAGCACACAGAGAGAGAGAGAGAGAGAGAGAGAGAAACAGACAGATTGAGAGATAAACAGAGAGAAACAGAGAGAGAGAGAGAGAGAGAGAGAAACAGACAGATTGAGAGATAAACAGAGAGAAACAGAGAGAAGCACAGAGAGAGAGAGAGAGAGAGAGAAACAGACAGATTGAGAGAGAAACAGAGAGAGAGAGAGAGAGAGAGAGAGAGAGAGAGAGAAAGAGATAAACAGAGAGAAGCACAGACAGAGAGAGAAAGAGAAAGAGTGAGAGAGTGAGAGATAAACAGAAGCACAGACAGAGAGAGAGAGACAGAGAGAGAGACACAGAGTGAGAGATAAACAGAGAGAAGCACAGAGAGAGAGAGAGAGAGAGAGAGAAACAGACAGATTGAGAGAGAAACAGAGAGAGAGAGAGAGAGAGAGAGAGAGAAACAGACAGATTGAGAGAGAAACAGAGAGAGAGAGAGAGAGAGAGAAACAGACAGATTGAGAGATAAACAGAGAGAAACAGAGAGAAGCACAGAGAGAGAGAGAGAGAGAGAGAGAGAGAGAAACAGACAGATTGAGAGAGAAAGAGAGAGAGAGAGAGAGAGAGAGAGAGAGAGAGAGAGAGAGAGAGAGAGAGAGAGAGAAAGAGAGTGAGAGATAAACAGAGAGAAGCACAGACAGAGAGAGAGAGAGAAAGAGAAAGAGAGTGAGAGATAAACAGAAGCACAGACAGAGAGAGAGACAGAGAGAGAGAGAGAGAGAGACAGAGTGAGAGATAAACAGAGAGAAGCACAGAGAGAGAGATAAACAGAGAAGCACAGACAGAGAGAGAGAGAGAAAGAGAGAAAGTGAGAGATAGACAGAGTGAGAGATAGACAAAGAGAAGCAGAGAGAGAGAGAGAGAGAGAGAGAGAGAGAGAGAAGGAGAGAGTGAGAGATAAACAGAAGCACAGAGAGAGAGAGAGAGAGAGAGAGAGAGAGAGAGAGAGAGATAAACAGAGAGAAGCACAGACACAGAAAGAGAGAGAGAGAGACAGAGAGACACAGTGAGAGAGAAACAAAGAAGCACAGAGAGCAAGAAAGAGACAGAGTGAGAGATAAACAGAGAGAAGCACAGAGAGAGAGAGAGAGAGAGAGAGAGAGAGAGAAACAGACACAGATTGAGAGAAACAGAGAGTAACAGAGAGAGAGAGAGAGAGAGAGAGAGAGAGAGACACAGAGTGAGAGATAAACAGAGAGAAGCACAGAGAGAGTGAGAGAGAGTGAGAGATAAACAGAGAAGCACAGAGAGAGAGAGATAAACAGAGAAGCACAGAGAGAGAGAGAGAGAGAGAGAGAAACAGACACAGATTGAGAGAAACAGAGAGTAACAGAGAGAGAGAGAGAGAGAGAGAGAGAGAGAGAGAGAGAGAGAGACACAGAGTGAGAGATAAACAGAGAAGCACAGAGAGAGTGAGAGAGAGAGAGAGAGAGAGAGAGAGAGACACACACACACAGAGTGAGAGATAAACAGAGAGAAGCACAGAGAGAGAGAGAGAGAAACAGACAGATTGAGAGAAACAGAGAGTAACAGAGAGAGAGAGAGAGAGACACAGAGTGAGAGATAAACAGAGAGAAGCACAGAGAGAGAGAGATAAACAGAGAGAAGCACAGAGAGAGAGAGAGAGAGAGAAACAGACACAGATTGAGAGAAACAGAGAGTAACAGAGAGAGAGAGAGACACAGAGTGAGAGATAAACAGAGAGAAGCACAGAGAGAGAGAGAGAGAGATCATAAACTCATGTTATAAACATCCCTCTAGGTTTAAACAGTCCAGTGACTATTTTTACTTTATTTTTGTCAGTTCATTAACTTCTTGAATCTGTCTGAGACAAAGTAGCACTCCATTCAGAAGGTGTGGGTCACTCACGGTTCTCAAAGTAGAACTTGTGGAAGTCCATGCCTTCAACTAGGTTGCCCAGTGCTTCAGGCTCAAAGGAGGTTAGCCCAGGGTCACAGATTCTCCTAAAGCAAAAGAAACCAAAGAAACAATCTCAAAAATATTTAGACACAGATTCACAGGTGGAAAAATACAATACAATAAAATTCTGGGAAGAAGATTGTAAACTTACGTATAGGCCTCGAAGTCTCCGTTGTTGATGGCTTCAATCAGCTGTTCAGTAATTTTGATGATTTCTTGCTTGCGCGCTGATGTCCAAAGAGGTAGGACAGTTATAAAAATAAGTTAGAGATCCCAATACAGAAATTTTATATTTATAAACATACAAAAATAAACTGCATGCAAACAGATTCCACCCTAATCAACCTTTAAGCTACATAACCCCTGACTACAACCCACACAGTCACTCATACATGACTACAAGAAGCATCTGAGCCACATGTGACTTAAACAAAACAAAAAAGGATGAGCTCAAAAACGGCAGGAATTTCTACTCCATATTTTGGAAATTTCATAACAAATCGTACATTTTTGTAATTGCTAAATATTTAGATCTTAATAAATGCTGGAAGGCAACCCTGTGATGTGTGGTCATAAGCAAGTTTCCATGAGCTGCTTTATTATGTTAGAATGCGTGAATAGACTAAGATCAATGACACATCAATACACAAGTCTGTATAAATCGCATTGTCCTTGGCAGCAGAAAGGCAACACTTGCCCTGGCTGCATACTAATGCTGCCCACAAGAAAACCGAGACGAACAATGCATAGCGTGAAGACACTGGCAAACACAGCGCTAAGATTTTACTGAATGTATAACTTGTGCTGTTCCAGTTTGGATTCAAAATATGCATATATAATACATGCCACATTTCCCCTTTCTGAAGCCTCTTGCACGTCTCACTAATTCTACATTCTGCAGTCTAGCACTTACACCGCAGTGAGCTGTTCCCCCCCGCTGCTGCCATGAGGGTCTGGGCAGGTACAGCAGGGCACGAGCTCTGCCCTCTGCTGCTCCACGCACTGTGCTTTGCATTATTCTGAGCGCTGGCTGCAAGGCAATGACACAAAATCCACAAAGAGGAAACTGCGCCACACTCCACGCACTCGCATGCTTAGCCACAACGAACCAAAAAAAGTGTCAAGTCACACCAAGAAGGCAACGTTTATAAGAAAAATCCTGCATGTCTGTACACAGCAAACCACAGCACATCTCTAAGAGCCCGAGAGAGCTCTGGCATATAGACAGCAAGAAGATTATTCTTCATATAAGGCTCTAAAAAAGTCGATGAAATTTCACTGCAGATACAGAACAGTACACTGAGCAGACAGCAGGAGGCAGCAGACACCAGGAGCAGAGTCTACAGGAGTGGCAGTGACAGCAGTTCAGACTGCACATGGTAGACATTAGCAGAACTACACTGCAGCAACGAGAGAGAGACGAGTGATAGATGAGAGCACAGGAAGCGGTAAAGAATGACAGCTTACAAAAACGTCGTCAAACTTTTAACGCGTCAGAGACAATGCACTTTCTTTAAAAAAAAAAACAAAAAAAAAAAAAACAAATTAAAAGAAATGTGGCTCAAGCTAAAGTTTCCCCCTAAAAATGCAATGGTTGACGATTGTTCTGGATCTGGCACCATATCATTTTATCATATTGGTTAATTGTTATTATTGTCAGCATGGAGAACAGTATATACAGAGCACCTACAGCAGACCTTAAGGGTTAAGCTGAGGTCAAAATATCACTAAAGGGGGCAATTACCAAAATCTTGCAATATCGTGCATCTTCACTAAGAGCACATTCATGAAATCCTCTAAAGTTAAGGTAACTACATCTTCTACATGCAGGATCCTGATCAAACGATGCCGAACGATGTCTAAAACTTGGCTGGCTAACTCTTACACATGAGCAGGAACGCACACACACCAGGCTTTGATTAAATAGTTGGATAGCTATGTACCACAGTGAAGCAGACATCAGCCTGATCAATTCAGTTTGTAATCAGATATCAGCTGTCACAATGTCCACAGTGCTCAAAGTGCCATGGCGGGAACGATGTCTTTAAATGTTCAGAATCTCCTTCCCTTTTAGGTTAACCAGACCAGATCTTTGTGATAGTGCAAATATTTTATCAGCAATAGATTTATTAGAAAAAGCCATTTATCTGCTTGGCTGTCTTAAAAAATTGAAGTAAAAACATGGTTTTTTTAAATTTGGAGGCGGCTTTTGAACACGATGGACTTGAAGGAACAGAGACGTTGTACAGTTAGCAGGAAGAACTACATGGAGGAGAAATGGAGAGCAGATCAGGGGTCAGCTCTTTGTCATGTAAGGAAACTTACTGGGTGGTGGGATCAGGGGAGGAGGTGAATCACTGCACTGACTGAACACTGCGCTGTCACTGCTAATCCTGTCAACTGAATCACAGCCAATCAAAAACAAAAAGGGGGGAAAAAGACAATAGGCTCATTTCCCCATCTCCTTTTATAGGACTATGGTACAAGTAAAGCTTTACATAGTAGTCAAATTGGTTGTTTTGCATATGGATTACGTGTAGACGCAGACACTCATGTTCAAGAAGCAAAATAAAACAGAACACACACAGTGACGAGAAGCTTACGAGCATCCTCATTTTACGTGACGACCAGAAGACCTTTACAAAGCCGAACGGAGTCATTTAGGTTATGACACTGGATTAAGAAAGATGCGTCAAAGTTTTAGGCTTTATACAAGACTGAATATCACTTGAATGTGAATGATGCCTAGTTGCTTATTGGTGACTGGTTTTTCTGCACTCAAAAATGTCACAGAGGATTCTACTGATCTAGCCAGTTTATTCCAGTGTGTGCTTGAGACCTGCCTACAAAATGTTTAATCAGCTGATGATGAATGTTGTGGTGACTTTTCATACACCTACTGCAAACACCAAACAGGAAATAGGAAATGAGACTAATAAACTTCTACCTGATGATATTAATACTTTAGAAGCACTCTTCCAGGATCTGAAGGGGAGTCTAAGGCATGACATGAATGTGCACTCTGAGTATAAACACAACGCCACTATCTGTATTTGTTCAGTGTTTTAAATATCCATATGTGTATTCTTCCCTTAAGCGAGCATGGCCTAAGGTTTAAACAACCCTTGTGAAACGCTGGACAAATACCCAGGGATAAAAATACCAGCACGGTCAGCAAGGTGTGTGAATTCTGGCTCTGACTAATTTAGTTGCTTCTATACAAAAACACAAATATACAGAGGGCCTGATAAAAATGTATACACACTTCAAGATATATTCAAATATATTTTTATTACTAAAAGGGAAGCTGTAGAATTATGCAATCACATTAGTGGTCACCATTAGCATCCAGACACTTCTGATTTTTGCAAACTACTGAATGATCATCAGGAATTCATTCAGCGATTGTTAGTCGTGTTGATGGTTCTGTTCCAAACACACGTCACCACTGTTGTTAAACTTTACACAAATTTACAATACCACTTCAAAATGATCTCTGCCATTTTCTCTGTCTCTCTTCTGACTGTCACATGATGGCATCAACGATGCTGCGACTACTGAGGAAACATAACACTACACACAGCTGCCATAATTCAATGTAAGTTTTAAAAAAGGGGCATAGATAACAACTGTTGAAGTGTGTATACATTTTTTGGGCCCCTCTGTATATATGGTCCTTCCTTTGTCCTCAAGCTTCATATCTGTCTGCTCAATTATGGCTCCTGTTCATATAAATTTTTTATCGAGTGCCATGAAATACCTACTCGGATAGCAGATGCCTTAGGAACCTTTCCCTCAAGCGTTCTATAAAAACAAACAAATAGAAAATCTAAATCTCGTATACCTCTGTAACTGTATCCAACACATCATCTGTTTATTCCTAATTATTGTATTCATATTCAGGAATATCCCTAATGTGCGTGTGTGTATATGGGTTCTGGATGATTCGCACTGACTGCAGTTGGTAAACAGCAGTAATTAAAATTTTCATATCCAAGTGTGAAGTAGAACAAGATGCTCCTGCAGTATTTTGACTTTACAGTGCATATTACCCCACTGAGAGATATAGCAAGCGAGAGCAGAGTGCAAGGGAAACTGTGTGGGATTGTGGGAGTGTGTAATGCAAACTGAAAGACTGCTCTGTCCAAGTCTGCATAGTCTCACTCCGGTACAGAATGTGGGATCTTTGGGCTACTCTGCCGTGACGTGAGCAGCAGGGCTGTTTTGGCTGAGAGACGTGACGGAGGTGGAAGACTAAATTTACACTCTTTTTCCCGTTACCCCAACAGAGTCAAGCAGCCGTGACATGACTGGTGTCCAATGTGTCCGTTTCTACTTCTGTACTGTAGCCAATTATAAAAACCAATAAAACCAATTAGCGCTGTTCAAACAACAATCACAACAAACAGGCCTGAAGAACACTGCTTATGTAAAGGGGGAAAAAAACTTTTCTTCTTGAGATTACGTAACAGCCAAGTGTGTGATATTTGCACATTCCAAGATGTTTTTCCTTGAACTACATTAAATGAACAACAGATTTTTATGTCCAGGGTTTTTATAAATTAAATGTTACCTGGAAGACAAGCAGGCTCAACAACCAGAGATACAAAATAAACCCTGCTATTTACAATGGTTTTTGCAGGTATGTAACAATGCGCTCTACTTGTAAATCTCACCACAAATCATCCACGGAGTGATCTGTCTGATGATTGAATGGTTTGTACTAGTTGTAATAATTAGCGTGGATTATCTTGGATTACAGATGATCTCGTACAGACGATCACACTGCGAAACGGACTCGGATACTGCGTTTTATTTGTGATGACGTGCAAATACAATGTGCTACATCAGAGGATTAGGACTACGGCTACACGGTCGTCACCTCCCTAGAAATTCATACTCTTTCCCCCCCCTTAGGCTGTATTAACGCACTTTAAAGTAACTGGTCATACTTTATTACATTATGTTAAAGCGATCACATTTTTAGTATATTAAGTTTCCTGGCAACAAAAACGTTTGGCATATGGCAGCAACCGAGAGGTTTCATTTAACTGGTGGGCTAGATATTAAATCTATTTGTCAACTCTGGTAGATTGCATATCACTGCTTGCATATATAAGGATCGTTCTAAAGACATGATAAAAATAAACGGATCTAAGAAGGCAGCATATTGGTTGTGACAGATGTGCTTACGGCAGCCTCAACAAAAGAATACGAGTCCTCAGGCTTACATATTCTATGTTTACGGCTTTAAACCGAGTTTCAAGTAGATGTTAACGCCATCTAAAATATTGTATATATAACTGAACCTCATTGCCTTTTCAACATCAAAAGCAGTGAAGTCTAAACCCCAGGTCCTGCACCTACAGCACTGCTATCTCTCTCTCTCTCTTTCTCTAACACCAGAGTGCTGATTCAAGCTCATCATCATTCAGCCTGACCCTGCTTTATTCTCCACTGTAGCCATCATCATCCTGTAAAACTGCCAACTCTTCAGTCACACAGCCTCAGTCATCGCAGCTCAGACAGATTCCTGCACACACCAGTGGCTGGCTTTCAGTGTCGTGTCCCTTACTCTCTCCTTTCCCCAGTGCCTAACAAATTAGAGAATTAGCTATACTATTTTAGAAAAAGTTTCCATGCATCCTAAAACACTGTCCACCCCAATCTAATATCCATCTTTGGGCTAACCTGTTCAGCTGTCTATCTGTGCTAAAGAGAAGAGGAAAAGACATGCAGATTACGTGAAAGGTTGATAGTGTACCTTTCCTACCTTTCATGTCCTCCTCTTCTGTAGTGTTACAACTCTCCATGGACCCCTGGAACGACACAAGAGGGAGAGGGGAAAGAAAACAAAACAAAAAGGAGAGAAAGGTTAAAAGGTCACTTAGGACTTATGAGTTTAAGTTTGGCTGATACACAGACACAAACGCGCACACACACACACACACACACCGCCAACCACATAACCATGGTCAAACACACTTCCTCTGTGGAACACACCAAGCCCTGCACAAACCAGCCATGTCCTGAGAGAAGGCGAGCTTAATAAGCCAAGCACCACGACACAGTTAGTACATGGGACCTAAGACAAGTCAGGGAAAGTGAGGTTTTTTGTTCTTCTCCCCCAAGTCTACATGAGTTTATTAGTTAAGAGTCAGAGGTCTCAGTAGGTGAGTGGGTTCCTTGAATACCAATTCAGCCAACTGGACCAAAACCTGCCTTACTTAATTTGCAGGCATGAAGAAGAGAAAAAAAAAAAAAAAAAATCCACTGTTCTAATTTATTTATGCATTGAATTGGCTGATTTGCAATTCAAAGTGAGCTCTGGATGGTTCGTTTCTGAGTGGTGATGGTGCAGTATTAGTGGTGTTAGTGGTGAAAACTGCAGAGCGCTGCGGAGCTGGCAGCTGAAGCCGCTTACCTTGACGCCGTCGGCTGGGTTGTGCACGACAGTGGTCTGTGGTTCCTGAGAAAGGCAGGAGACAGTTTACCATGCAGAGGAGGGGGCAGTAGGAGGGGGGGTTAGATAGAGCCCCAAACTCCGAAACTAACAGCTTAAAAACTAGACCACTGCTACTACTAAAGCCAAGTGCAGAGGGCTGGAGCACACACAGCAGGAGATGAAAGACACTGGTAAGCTGTCGAGAGCACTATGTGAGATCTATCTGGACAGACAGGTGCTATGCTTTGGGCTGATGAAGTTTTCAATAAGTAGTGAAGCGAATAGAAGAGCGAAGAGTAGGGACAAAGTCGCTTAACCCCATTTACTAGGCTCACACACAAAGTGACACAAAGCACTCTATAAGCACTGTACCATGTTACAAACACTGAACACACTCCCCAAAAACAAACACACACACACACACACGTGCGTGCACACACACACACACAAAACAGCAGAAGATGCAGTCCCAACACAGCATAAGCCACTTTCTTGAAATATCTCTGAGAATTTCAGCCCCTTTATCTATGTGATCTAAAAGTCATAGATGCTATAGAGAGAAAGAAAATGCCGCTGCAGTGGACAAACAGACGAGAGCCGTGATCCAATTGTGAGAGAAACAAAGCAACCACAGCAAGCAGCTCAGTTTCATAGCTACAGGGTTCTTCTTGTCTCTCTGATATCATTTTGTTCCATGTTAGTATTTAGATTTTTTTCAATAAAACTTACTCATAGCATTGACTGCCACCTTCAAAACATTAAAGCTGATGTTCTACTGATGAATATCAGCATCAATACTGATGCTGCTGATATGCTTAACAGCACAGTACTATAACTAATGAAAGAGAAACTTGGAGTTCCGTTTCTTCCTCTTTCAAGACGTTATATAAAGTTGAGTGCAAAAGTTTGCACGAATGGTAGCTCAGTGGAAAAAAAGAGGTGTGAGGCAAACATGTTAACCACTAAGCCACCATGTCCCCCAATAGGACAAGAAAAAAAAAAAAGTGATACAAAAATAGATGGAGAAGGGCGGCATTTAGAAATGAAAAGTAAACGCTTAAACTAACATTATATTCATTTCTATGGAAATGCTAAAATCAGTACACCTGATCATAATAAACCTTTGTCCCTGAGGGCATGCAAACTCTTGCAGTCAACTGTAAGTTCTGGGTATAATATAGTTGTTACAAATCAAGAACTGTAATGCAGGCGGGAAATAATTGGAAATAAAAGGAACTGCATCTTCTAAACTTTATAACTTTCTAATAGAAGTGAATCCTGTTTCACCTAGACACGCCGTCAGGGTACCAGATATTAAGCACAAGCTCATATCTAGCATATCCATTGTTTTGTCCCAAAGAAAGGTTTAAAAGGGTTAAAGATACACAGGCTTTCATTTAATAGCAAAGACTTCATTTTCATTAAAATCTACATTTGTGAATGGAGCATGTAGGTAAAACAGGACTCAAGGATGAGATTCAGTACACTTTTAGTTTGAATCATTAAAAACATTAGCAACATCACACATCTCTAAACCCAGGGCAGGAAGGAGGGATGATTAAAGTTGATTCAACTCAAAAACAAAACAGATGAGACAAGCTGATGGAAAAAAAAAAAACCCACTAAACAGAAATGTGTGAACTGCTAAATCAAACATGAGTAAAGCAACAATGAGGAAATAAAGAGAGATGAAGTACCATCGGTGCTGTGGATGATATGCTGCTGTCTTTGGTGCTGCTGCTTACTACACTGTTTTTATTGTTGTTTGTCTGTGGCTGGGGCAAAAAGACAAAACACAGGGCAAAAATGATTTCTGATCAATTGATTTTCCAAATGAAATTAAGTCCAAAGGCCAATCGTCTTCACAGGAGCGGCTTAACTTGCACAGCACATCATATATCCTCCTGCCTTCTGCTATTATACACTGATATATACAAGGTGTCTGCATAATACCGCAGATAGAAAAACAAAAGTGGTCTTTTCACTGTGCATTCAGGAACCTATGGATTTGCACTACTGTGACTAAATCAAGGAATAACTTACGCATGTGTGAAAGTCACAGATCTGTGTGTGCACTCCTTTAAACATTCACAAGCTACAGACTAACCATCATGAATAGCCTAAAATGTTAACACTGCTCCAGTGCTGAGCAGGAGCCATTAAAAAGCATTGAAAAACAGCTTGACGTTCGACGAGGTTATCCTAAAGCATAAGGGGAAATGTCAGATTAAATAATAAAAGGATGATGCTCCTGCAGAGAGATAAACTGGTACCTACGGAGACAAAAATAACTTCACATCAGTTGCATCTACCGAAACACTTACAAGGCTATAATTAACAACATTATATCGGATATCATGGAAGACATTGTTCAAGTCTCTGTGGAGGAATGCTACAGGTCCCTGACAGCCCACTGCATGCAGTGAAAAAAAAACAAAAAACACACAATCTTTTGTGTTAAATATATATAGTATAGTATATGAATACTGTTGGCTTATGTAAGTAATGACTACAAATAAACAAAAAGCATCTTAAAGGAGCTGTAGGTATTAAAATGCAATTTAACAGTACAATTCTCATGGTCAAAAAAAAAAGCAAAAAAAGCAAATGTATTACAACAACATATTTTTCCCATTCATTTGTTTCATTCGTTCCAAAGAAGGGTGAATGTAAACACTGAATGGAACTTATACAGTTGAACTATAATGTGGATCCTTTAAGCACTTTAACATGTAAGGAAACTTCGGTTGGAAAGGAAAAATACACAGACATTTTCTGTATTTTAGGACACGACTATATGAGCTGTTGACTGACTCGACACAGCCCATGCAGGGTGAGGTTTCACAGAATTTGTAAACTGAAGCCCACGGTGTTTGCTCAGAGGATTGTTTATACTGAGTCTGTATTCAAGCCTCTGATATCATTATTCAATCAAAATAGAAAGAAAAAAAGAGGGCTGGCGCATTACTAGTACCACCTTTCCAGTGCAAATATTTACGCACTTCTGAAATCCTTACAGTCACGCGATAAAGAAGGATGTCTAAAAGAACAAAAGTGAACTCAAAACAGAGTGAGAGGCACAGCTTCCCTTTTACAATACTATAGGAAAAAAACATATCAATTTCATGCTCGTATGTACAGACGTATATTAATAAATGTACAATAGTCTGTTCATTTATGAGAATGTGTCTCGGATTAAACGCTTCATTATATCTCCGCATGATGCCGCAATCTAACTAAGCCACACTCAAGTTTGTGTGATGGTGGGAAGAATAGCATCCAAGGAATAAAAGAGAGTAAAGTAAGTGCTTTGTGTTTGAGTGTGTGTGTGTGTGTTGAGTCAGGCCTGATCTCGTGCAGTTGAAGCAGAGGTAATGGGTGGTGTGCATAGTGAGATGATCGCACATGCATAGATAAAAATCTGAGCTTTGCAGGAATCCTAAAACATCCGTGAGATTTGACTTTGTCTCGGCGTGATGATCTAAATCAGCATTCCTACATATTTGCCATTTTGCACAATTAGTCAAAGTGCACATTGAAATATTCAAGATTTACTACTACAGCTCCCAGGCCACATACAACTCCATCATTGCTAACATCTGTCTATCGGATCAACACCCGGGGGCGGGGGGAGAAACCGAATGCTGCTGCTGCCTATTAAATGCAACCAACCAAAGACAGAACACCAGCGCATGAGAAATGATCCACATATGTATATGCATAAACTATGCTTGCAAATATGGAAAAATAAATCAAGTATAACTGTGACGAGTCTAAAAAAAAGCCTTTCTTCACTTTGGCAAGCTAAGAATGACGCAACATGTCAGCAATCGGTACGGTGAGAGACATGACCTGCTGCGTTGTGGGGTTGCGGGGTGCTACAGTGGTGGATATGGTGCTTGGGTGTAGGATATACTCTGCAACAAGGTGCAGTCTATCTGAAGACCAGGTGAGATTAAATATAAGAGCGATAAAAATGATGATTTGTGCACTTCTGAGAACTCTTCTGCCACAGAAGGCTCGGAGATGTGCTGGTTACAGCATGGAATGTTTAAAAGGTCCACTAAGTAATAAAATAAATGGCCCTGGATCAAAACTAGCACTCCGGCCTCGTAAACAGGAGCACAGTGCCACTTTTAGTCTGCCTCAGCTTTTTCTTGGCCTGGGCTTAACATTACGCAACGCTGCTCTGTTATGACAAGTGAATAGGAAGCAACAGCAACATTCATCTTAGTGGACCTTAAAGGAGTATGTGGTGTGATATGCACAGATACATGCATGTGTGTGTCAGTGTGTATGTATAAAACCAAAGAGAATGGCTGCGATGTCTGATCGAACAGAAAAAGGTCCAATGAGGAAAAAAAAAATAAAATTACTAGCATCTCAACCAAAAAAAAAAAAGAGGAACATGGAAAAGTGAGGGGAGACATAGAACAGATCTCACCATCAAACAAACACTGGAGCTTGACTTCCTTTTCTGAACAGTGTGAAACACAGAAGGTAAAAAAAAAAGGAAAAAAAACAAGATAGCATAGGAGCACAGGGGGGAAAAAACGAAGCCAATGAAAATAGGAATAGAAAAATATAGCTGTGCATTATAGGATCTTTTAGAAAAAAAAAACAAAAAAAAACAGGAAGAGAAGGAATAACCAGAAAAACCTTCAGTGATGAGTGACGGATAATCTAAAGAAAACGTGTACATACACAATATATCTAACTTTATTAAAATAATCTCTATATAAACATATTTCTCTAGGTGCAATTAGGTTATGTAACCGAATTGAGCTGAACACCTCATTTTGAAAGATAGATTTTAACTCTGGATAAAATTTACCAACTATTCACTGCATGCACTGAGACTAGTACAGGGAAGAGTAGACCTAACTTACATCAACACTTACACCTGATCCCATTATACAAGTCTGAGACAGTAGAGGATGGAAAGAAAGAAGAGAGGGAGGAAGGGAGGGAGGAAGGAAGGAAGGAAGGAAGGAATGGAGGGAGGGAAGGAGGGAGGGAGGGAAGGAGGGAGGGAGGGAGGGAAGGAGGAAGGAAGGAAGGAATATGGATAGAAAGGAAGAACGCAAGCGAGGAAGGAAAGAAAGGATAGGAAAGAAGATGGATAGAAAGTTAGGGAAGGAAGGAAGGAAGGAAGGAGGGAAGGAATATGGATAGAAAGGAAGAAAAAAAAGTGAGGAAGGAAAGAAAGGATAGGAAAGAAGATGGATAGAAAGTTAGGGAGGGAAAGAAGGAAGGATGGAAGGGAGGGATGGAGAAAGAAAAGAAGGGAAAGGAAAGAAGATGGATAGAAAGGAAGGGAAGGAAGGAAGACTGATAGGAAGGATTGAAAAGATGTGTGCGAGTTAATAGTGACGAAACAGAGAGGGTGGGGCACTGACATCCCTATAAAGATTACTATAAAGTAATTTATTGAGCTAGTCAGAGTGTGAAAGTGTGTGAGTGAGAGTGTGTGTGTGAGAGAGTGTTTGAGAGAGAGAGTGTGAGAGTGTGAGAGAGTGCGAGAGTGTGTGTGAGAGAGAAGGGGGTTCAGACAGAGCTTACCTTCACTCCATCAGACTTTTTGTTCAGTAAACTTTTGCATGCTGAAAAACAAAAGACAAAGCACACAGTTCAGGATATCTTTTAATGCTATGTAGAAGAGCTGGCCAGAAAAAGCACTGCAGTGTATCTCCTGACGAATAAAGTGCCAGAGGAGACAGATGATGTCGGCGTCCGCAGTGCTGTGTCCTTCAGTTCATTACAGCTGCTATATCCCCAAGCGCTGGGAAACCATGAAGCTGCTCATGATGTCGTGTCCTCACTACCATCTAATACAACACACTGTATATTCTATATTTGCATGCATATATTAGAATATTCCCCTTGACACACACACACAAAAACATACAGAATGGTTTCACACACAGATGGATACAAACACGAAGGCAACACTGAGATGTTGTTGACACATGACAGAAATGAACAGAGTCTCCTCACAAACATATTACAAAAACGATCACTAGACCTCCAGTTCTTTTGTGAATCCTAAAATTCTCTTACCTTCCAATTGGCAAAAGGTAGGAAGAGAGGCAAGAAAAAAGGTTGAGATTAGAAGCAGTCAGTGATATGTTTTGGGGAAAAGCTAGCAGAAAGTTTGTCTTTTCATGCTTGGTCCATGCAGCGAGGAAGCTACTGCCTCGACATGCAGCTCTGGATAACAAGCAGATATCTTTACTGCCTCCAGCGGGTAGACAGGTAGACCAACACAAGACCCTTGTTTAACATGCAATAATCAGGCAGAGGGCTTATTCAACGCTAATACTAAGGGCAAACCGAGTGAAAGTTACAGGTTAAATTACAGGTTAAGGTCAAACAACAAAGTTGTTGTAATACCTGATGTTAGAAGGGACAATTAAAGTTATTTACAAACTGTATCCCAGGGGTGTCAAAAATATGGCCTGTGGTACATTTTTAATCTGGCAAGGCTCTACATAAATAAAATAAAATAAAATAAAATAAAAAAATAAAATAAAATTACAAACAATACAAAAATTATTATTATTATTAAAGTATTATTAAATTAAATGTGATTAGTGGCCAATAATTAAATAAACTGTGCTACAAGAGCCAGTCTCTTTTATTCCACTAGGGGCAAAACAGAGCATCGCTTCCACATTCAGTGCCGCATCCCTTATGGCGTCCGAATCATAATACAGACAAAAAGAAATACTGCACTGAATTCTCTACACTGGATCCAATTCAAATCAAACACCCTCAAGCAGACCTTAGCCTCAAGGCAATGGACCAGCAGGCATGCCTCTTGGATACTGATGCAGGAAAGAGTCTATTTTGCATCCCATTTTCCATGCACACGCACACACCCACACGCGCACACACACACACACTCTCCCGGACACATGCTGAACAGCACGACATGTCTGCTCAACTCAAACACTGAAACGAACCCACTGGCCCTCTCTGTGGTCCAACACTTCATATATGAAAATGCATGCTGACACATGAGCATTAACACACACACACACACACATACTCTCATACACACACTATTATTTCAGCATATAGCATCATCATGTGTTTTCTATACAAACAACACTGTCGCTGCAAGGCTGCACCCAAAAACCCAGTTTCTCAGTGTGTAACTCCAAAAAAAAACTTAGCACTGAGCTTAATAATTACTGTAGCGTGATACAATCATGAAATGGATATTTACTAAACTTCTCAACAGTCTGATTTGGACAATGCCCCGGGATTAAAGGTTTAAGTATCACCCGGCCACCTACACATGCCTATCTCTCATGAGCTTCAAGCTCACAAGGCACAATACGTGATGCTTCCTTTAAAGACCTTACAAAGGATGCATAATGCTTTCAGAGGACGTTGCTTCTTGGATCAACCTGCATTTATTTGCAGTAATATATCTTTAAGAAGCACAACTTTTTTGATCTTTTCTCTCTTTGCTGAATGTTTCAGGTTTCAGTTCAAGCTTGCTTCAGCTTCACAAGTGAAATGTCAATCTGTACAGGAAATAATACACAGGTTTTGCAAGACAAGACACCCATCTCTATTTCATTTGTTTTCTTGTGAAATGTCTAATAGTAGTACAGCAAAGCAGCTAGATTTATGATGTAATCTTGAAGACATTGCACCTTTCAAAGGGGAATAAAAATGATAAAATTATCCGTTATATATAAATATTTTCTAAAGTAAGGATCCAGCACTCTCACTGAGGGGTTAACTGTCAGTGCCGATCCCAAGCCCAGATAAAAATGGAGGATTGCGTGAGGAAGGGCATCTGGCATAAAACCTGTGCCAAAATCTAACATGCAGATCGGATGATCTGTTGTGGCGACCGATGGACATCATCATCAAGTGACACTGTCTAATGTTGGGGTCGTATGATGTAATGTTTTATACTTGACCAGTAACTCAAAAAAGTAATCCCATGGTCATTGTTTCCATGATTAAAGCAAGAACTCTTTAATCTCAGCTGAAGTTATTGATTGTGGACCTGAGACCATGGAAGCTCATGTCTATTTACTGATCCGTGCCTAGCTGAATGACTGGCCCTGACACTTTTTCACAGTGCTGCTCAGGACAAACTGACACTATAGTGTCTTTTGCACTTAATAAAAAATTAAACGAAAATGCTAGTGCTAAAAAGTAACATCTCAACGCAGAGTTGATTTCAGGTGAACTGATGACCCCCTCAGGTGAATGGCAATACGTCTTCAAATGAGTCCTGACTCACTGACTTATATGTCCCAGACTATAGGCTACCTGGATTTCTGCTTTCCAGCTGCTGTGACATTATCATGTCATTATTGTCTCATGATGAAATGTCTCTAAACATCCAATCTTTCAGATACACAAAAATGGCAGTTTTGTCTGCTGCTAGCTAGTGACGATATATACGTTATGACCTAATTGTTTTAAGAATGTAGCGTCTATATAAAAATCAGTATAGTTACGAGTTTATTCTAACTTTAGCTTGCTATTATGTTAATATTAAATTTTAAATATTAATATTATGTCAGTTAGCCTGTCCTGCACTTTAGATTTGAACCAAAGTGCTGTAACCTTTTCTTTTCCAACCTGCCATACCCAACCATTTAGGAAAGGCTGATATTTTGAAATAGAGATGGTTATGATCGCTTTGGGATGATTAAAATGTTGAAAGGTTTTAGAGAAAGTAATTTAATAACTCCAGCCTATACTCAGGAGCATCTTATTGTCCAGAAAATATGGTCCTTTACTAGACATTTTACACTGAACCATCTGCTGAATTTGCCTACACAACTGTGCCCGGCGCTAGCATGTTTGCCCATCTGCATGTCGATCAGAGTGTGTGCAGTGAGAGTCGGTGCGTTCAGGGCAGACCATTCTCCCGCGTGCCAAACATGCGGGCAGAGTGAAGACTGAGAGGCAGATAATGCCCCTCTCCACACATACCTTCCTGTGCCAGCGCAGCCGTGCTGGTGGTGGGGGCGGCGGGGCTCGTGTGCTGCCGGCCCACTATTGGACAAAGAAGCATTCCGTTGGGAAGGACTAATGTGAGGCCTTGGCCCTTTACTAATGACAACTCACCGCATGCCCTCAAGTAACACACATCATCAAGCAAATCTCATGGCAGTTAGGGTGAGTTTCTATAGTCAGTCAGATGGAGTCATAAAATACAGTGCCAAGACACAAGATTAAAAAAAAAATTATGAAAATAAAGCTCTATTGTTCTAAGAAAGAGTACAACAGTGTGCTGAAAAACACTGGTAGTTTGGGATAATCTTGGGAGTACTCTTAGTCTACAAGTAACTCACCAGAGAAGTTTCTAGACACAAGCATGGTGGTCAGAATGGCCCCCTGTGGAAATAATACAAAATTCAATTTACTTATAGAATAAAGTCGAGCAGAGTATAAACACCGCATCGATGGAGTGAGTGACACACCTTCAGTTTTCTCCTGGCGTTGAATTTGCGCAGACACTCAACAGTCTCTTGGCGATGCATCATGGAAGCCACAGTGGAGCGTTGCTGCATGGGAAACAGGAGTGGGAGAATTTAGCAGGAGGAAGGAATCGCACCATGCATCACAATCGGCTCTGATTCAGTTTAGAAAAACAAGAGAGATCGTGAAATTCAGCATAGACACTATGCCAGTAAATCAAGCAGAGGAACGTCTTTGAATTCTAATATTACATCTTGATACGCCATATATTCGACAGGATAATATTAACTGTTTAACGGTGACAGGATATAATCTTGCCATTCTTTTGAGACTTGATCATGGTCATGGACTGAGACTCAGACGGAGGTCTAGGGTTTAAAACAGAGATGAATTTAGTACTATACGAGCAAATAAATGATCATATGCGATGCGATAACCCCGTAAGAGAACTCCCCTGCCGCACTGGGTAGAATTAAAGCAGTTACAGGCAGCAGTTTGGAGAAGCTACTGATAGAAACTGTAAAAACAGCATTAAAGCATAACACCTCATTTGTCAGTTTGTCACTGTTTGGGATACTGCTTAGTGTGTTTCACACTTCTAGCTTAGCCTTCACAGGTGCAGAGGCCTGAGTGTGCTGAATGAACACTGCCACAATAAAACTCCTTAAAGCTTTTAAACTTTAAAGTAAATCAACTGAGAGGAAAAGTATAAAATTACTGCAAACCTGTAACATAGAAATACAGATTCTGAAAGAAAACTTGATGAAAATCAATTAAATGTGTATTAATGTATAGAAATGTGTATTACGTGTAACTACTGAAAGAACAGAAAGTTTTAGTGATGATATCAGGTTCAATCAGAGCGGCTTATCCATCACTCCGAAGTATATAAGACGGATATATCGAACTATATAGCGTGACTCAGAATTAAAGGAATACACTATGAGAAAGACGGCAGTGAACAGACTCAGCCTAGATGAGGAAAGAGGACAAATTTAGTCCTGCAATCTGGTGAAAGGAGTGCTGTGTCTGAAATAAACTCATTCCCTATTCATCATACACTGATTCGCTTTATTACTGAATTTTCAGGGGCAAAATCATATTCAGTGTATACTGCACGATATTAACACTCCTACTGCACCATACATCTTGTGGTACCGATGCATACTAGCTTTCTCAATGCGTAAAGAGTTATTTCAGGGACTGTATCTCTATATAAAATGTTCAAAGTGATTATATAACATAACACATTATGAAGATGTTAATCGGGAGCACTGATGAATAAGTGTTGTCTGAATTCAGTTTGTTGTCACTTTCACCGCTGCCCTCCCTACAGCGCCGTATAAAAAGTATATAGTGAGTGAGGGTACAATTTTAGACGCAGCAGGAATGTTTCTCCAACACCTCGACTGAATCGAAGAACCAGTAATTACACTTCCCAGTGCACAGGATCAAATCCAGTGGAATTCATGGTGGATAGGAGTAGATGACTAGCTTGCTGACTTGGTGGAGTTTATTTCTGCCAGAACTCTCTCTTCTCTGTCTTAATACAAACTACAGCTGAAACAGCAGTTCCTATTTTGGAGCCTTCTCAGCACTTTATTCAATCCAGCAGTTAGTTTCAGCTTTTGATGCTCCACACCCATGA
This sequence comes from Hemibagrus wyckioides, assembly GCF_019097595.1. Classification (NCBI taxonomy): domain Eukaryota; kingdom Metazoa; phylum Chordata; class Actinopteri; order Siluriformes; family Bagridae; genus Hemibagrus; species Hemibagrus wyckioides. The sequence continues at coordinate 12,334,348 of NC_080712.1, forward strand.
GATACAGAGTGCCTGACATCTTTTGTGGACTTTTCTGGAGACATCCTTCAAAATGCTATCTGATCCGTGCTTCCATGTGCTTGCTTCAAGAAAAACTAAACTTTTGAACAGTGAGCTTTTTGGAGCAACATAGTTACTGGAGTTAACAAAAAAACAAACAAAAAAAAAAACAGACCAGTCACAGAATCCTACCGTTAAAATGATTTGAGAGTTTTGGTGTGAAACACATAATGCTGAGTAAGTATGACACTTTCAACAGGAAATGGTCTGTGGTTGCTCATCTACCATGTCAGTCAAATTGCCTCCCTCTGTGTAGGCAGGCAGCTCTCCATCACGTTTATTGACTTTTAGCAAAACTAAAATGTGGTTTGCGTTAATAAATATAAAAGAAATAATCAGGCTAAAATGATATCCTTCATGTGGTACAGCAAACCTGAGAGCTGAAATGTCGGCCAAAGACTCCCTGAATTTTTATTGGCAATTAAAAATACAATCTGCTACATATGAAACTTGTTTCTAAAAAAGATAAGGACTATAACTGTACAGAGTCATCTCATACCTGAGAATTAGTGTTCATTTGATTGCCTTATTGTAAATGAAGTGGCTAACTAGCTCAGCAAACATTACGCTAACCTAGTTAATTAGATTAATAAGGTTTCTGGGCAAACAAAATATGTAACTGGGCAGCACACTGGAGCTCTCACTTGGCAGGTGGGCAAGCTAATGAATTGATGATTTGCTCATCCCTGCTACTGGATATTAAAATTTCATGTGCTAGCAGACAGCATCTAAAGTGAAGTGCTTCACAGTGAATTAAAAATCATTCGTTTTTTTTTAAAGTTAAAAAACACGTGGGATCAATGTGGGCCTATATTCAGGTTTGCCCATGTGGTCAGAAAAAAAAAGGTTGTGTGCTATATCTAGCTTTTATAACATATCTAAAATTAAAAGTTAAGGCACTTACGCAGACCCATGGGTGCTTGAGGGCCTGGTCAGCAGTTATCCTCTTAGCCGGGTTGATGGTCAGCATCTGGTTGATGAGGTTTTTGGCCTCTGGAGTAACTGTGTCCCACTCAGGAGAGGGAAACTGAGACAATGATGAACATTTAAGTCACAAACAGATGTACAGTGAACACACATTAATTTAGTGCACACAATAAGAGAACTGCAATGAAAAACGAAAGAATAAAAATGACTAAATGGTCAACTTGAGCTCATAATTATCTATCTTTATTTTTAAATTGTTTCTACTACATTTAAACACTTTTTATTATCAACACTATTAGTATAGTTACGAAGTCAGAAGCTGATTTTCTGTTCTAACTTACATCTACTCTAGTAGAGCTTATTGAAAGCTATGTGCATTTAAGATTGATGGACAAGGGCTTCGGTGATTGATTAGAAAGTGACTCAACGCTAAATCTCAGCCAATTCAAAATTGATAGGGGCCTAAAGTCTGGGCTCGCCGCTCTCGGTCGATACGGCTGGCTGTGGGTGTGACGTTCCGCGTGTCACAGGTTTGACTGATTAGACTGCTTGCCAATTCAACTAGACTAATCGCCGCAAAGCAACACTGCAACAAATCTTTTTATCTGGCATGAATTGATCTGGAATCAAATCTAAAGAAGAAATGAAAATAATCAATGAAACACTGCAGGGAAAAATATACATTTAATTCTATATAAGACGGGTAGAGGAAGGAGAAACGCATTACTGCAGATCAGATTACTCACATCATAAGCTCCTGCCTTGATCTGCTGGTAGAGTTTGTGTTGGTCCTCATCCCAGAATGGGGGGTAGCCCACCAGCAAGATGTACAGGATCACACCTACACACACACACACACAGTGTTAAAGCCGGCAGAATGAAGCCTTAATGAAGGCCAGACAAAAAAGCAACAGCAGCATAGAGGACGTACCACACGCCCAGATGTCAACGGGCTTGCCGTACGGGTCCTTCCTCAGAACCTCGGGGGAGAGATAGCCAGGAGTACCAGCAAAACCTGCACAGAGTAACCAGAAACTCACACTACAGTGAAAAGACATTACTGTAGTGTTTTCCTACACTAAGATCAACACACTAGCGATGAGAATCAATGACAAAGCTAAATGAAGTTCCTGTTGATAGAGTTTTGAGTTCTGCACACACTGTTAAGCACTTTAAGCTAGGATAATGCTGCTTTTGTTGATTGTCAATACTTATTCCTTTCTTAAAAATCTAAAAGCATATTTGTGACTACACAGGTAAATATGACAAGAACGAGACCATATTTGGCTAAGCTCATTTTTTTTAATGACCTGCACAGTACTTATTTGCTTTCAGAGGTCAATGTGCACTCCACACATAAGCACAGGTCATCGCCAGTCAACATCCTCCTAAAGCCCTACTTAACAGCAGCACTGGATCCTCTCCAGCCTCACGCAGGGTAAAAAGAGACAAGGGCAAGATTGGAACAGGGATATGAGAGAATAATGCATGAAAGGAGCAGCTTGCATAATTTCAGGTCAATTAAGACTAATTTTACTTCACACCATAGCAGGTACTTTGCATAAAACAAAAAAAGGGGTGTGTGAATAGTGACTAAAGTGACTTTGCAAGGACCAAGTAGTTCTTGGGTTTAGTTAGGGAAACTGTGCTGCAGCAGATGTAGAGAATGATGTAGAAATTCTTCTTACCAAACCAGGCTTGCTGGTCTCCCTGCACCTCAATGGCCAGCCCGAAGTCAGCAAGCTTCACTGCTGCCCCCTTCATCTTACTGGCCAACAGCAAGTTCTCCGGCTAGGACACAGAAACAAAGAGTTGGGGTTTTGACAGAGGCTCAAAAATCATTTGAAGTACTTCCTAATTTGTGTTTCTGCCACACTGTAAAAAAAACCCAAAAAAAAAAAAAAACCCCAGAAGTATATTTTGAGACAATACACAAAACATTAAATGGGTTTTTAACTAAAGGGCTGTTCTCTCTCTATATGAATGTTTTAGGTCATGTTGCTCTCCTGACATGCTTTAGTAATAGACTGCTAGCTTAGTGCAAGTGTTTAGAATTATATTTAAGAGAGGTGGTCACTCTGTAAGCTTGAGTTTGGCCAATCAGCATCATTCAGTTCATCAAGCTCCATCCAAATCATTTCTAGCCTGCTACAACAATCTACTCTGAAGCAGAAATGAACAAAAATCAGTTCTGATTGTTCCCCCAAAAAGTTCATTTTTGTTTTTAAAGTAATCTCTCCAGGTATTTTTCTCACCTTTGGGGGGAAAAAAAACAACAACGCCATAATAAACAATCAGGTCAAAAGTGAAGAATCTGACATTTTCTCCTCTGTTATAAAGCTGTTTGGCCTTCATTAGAAGAACTTTCTATTGAACTGCGATACCTGGCACTTCAGCCTGCTCATCATCCTAAAGCCAATTATACTGAAGGTTATACTGAGCATTCAGAGAGAGGGCTTTAACAACTGTGATAAGCATTAGAAGACATCGGCGTACACCGCACATCCCATTAGGGGTCTTTCATCATTGCTCAGTTGGAATATTAAGCAGATTTTCAGTTGAACTCCAGGTGTAGTGAGTAGTGAGTGCAGGAAGATAGATGTGACAGCATGTTAATGTTTTCCGATGTTTAGTTCACAGAGTGGCAGTGAGAAGGGGGTGTTGGTTCATGCCGATAGGGCAGAGGTAAACCCTGTTGACTTCGCTATCCCAGAGGCTTTAGCGCACGATGAAGAGCATCCTTCGTCTAGAATCGTTAAACTTCTGAACGTAAATTTGGGGTTCTCTCCTGCTCTAATCAATTACATTCAAAATAATAATTAGCAGATGTGTTCAATCAGCTATAAATCTGCATTCTCTCCATCTCTCGTAGGCCAGGAGTGATGAATTGAATTAGAGGAGGCATATTAAGTCTAGTCCACCCCCTCCCGCACTGCAGTCTGACGTCACACCTTTTGCTATGGTAACCATCCCACCATGCCCCTTTCTCTCTCTTTAGATCGCTGTTTGTTTCTCTGTCTGTCTGCTGCCTCTGGCTAAAGGTAAGCTGTGAGAGACAGTCAAATGTATGTAAGCCTAGAGCAAGCCATTATTTGTCACACATACATTTCTTTCTTCACATTTCCCAGTTTGTTAGGAAGCTAAGGTCAGAGCACAGGATCAGCTATGATACGGTGCCTCTGGAGCAGAGAGGGTTAAGGGCCTTGCACATGGAACCGACTGCGTCAGCTTGGCAGAGCTGGGGCTTGAACCCCTAACCATCTGATCAGTAACCCAGAGCCTTAAAGCTTGAGTTACCACTGTCAAAAAATTGTGAGACAGAGAGAAAGGAAAAAAAGAAAACATTAAAACTGCACTCTCTAGCACCAGATCAGCCTATTCTACCCTGTTCTCATGTCACAGAGAACCGGAAATGGCCATGTGAACTATCAAGGGACATAATTCTCCACAGTTCCTTGCTCCTTTCCTCCAATTTATATACATACAAACAAACAATCACGTGGATCTCATCACTCATCACCTAGAGCCCACTAGATGATCTGTACTACTTTTTGTGTGCAAACAATGGAGCCAAATGAACTGTTGAGATGCACGCTGAGAGGAAACAAACACAGCATGTGCTGAATCTAATGGAACTTCCAGTCTCAATGATGAACCATAAACGATAAATATGTCCCCTGTGCATTAGATGTTGTTTTTCCTGCTATTGTGGTTGCTGGCTGTTCATGTGATAGCGGTCAACCACACCCTGATGTCAAGACTCAAAACAGGGTTGTTAGAGAGAGAGAGAGAGAGAGAGAGAGAGAGAGAGAGAGAGAGAGAAAAATAAAGGCAGTTCTCCAGGGCAGTAAATGATGTTTTGCAGACTTCGCGTTGCAAGCCTGTGTGTTCACATGTGATGCCACGCAGTTGCCAAGTGAAGGGGGTTCAAGCGGGATTGGGGTCATTTGATGACGTGCTCTGCTTTCAGCACAGGTTTCCATAACAACGGCATGACTCACCTTCAGGTCCCTGTGCACAATGTCATGCTGGTGAATGTGGCTCACGCTCTCCAGGATCTGATTAATGCAGTGACTGAGAGAGACAAAGAGAGAGAGACGGAGAAGATCATAGAGGGGGCAGAGAAAATCAATCTCTTAACACCAGGAAACTATGTACGCAAAACAAGACGGGAAAAGTTAAAGCTGCTGTATATTTCTAACGGGCAGGTATGCACTCTTCTGAATAACTGTGTGGATGGATGGTTCGGTTTTATGGTTACACTGCCAGAGAAAGTCCACAGAGTATGAATTGATAAATTTAGCATGCCACCTAAGGGGTAAAGCGAATTTTCTACTGTTGAACATTCATCATTGCGCGCTACGTCGACAGCCCGAAACCTAGTTATCTGAAACCTTACAAACATTTTGTCATCTGAAAAGCTTATAAAGACTTTAACTGTTAGATCAGCTGCCAACCTCTTAATACTCACAAGAAAAGGAAAAAATGACTAACACTGGCACCAATGGAGCTAAACTGAATCCACAGGTTAAAAAAGGAAAACTAATTATTATTAAAAGTCTGGGTTAACTTGGGGGTCGCTAAAGCTCTTGATTTCATAGAACCAAGTGACAAAAATGAAGCCTTTGAAAGCATGCCAAGCACGCAGCCTGTGGGTGGCACACACAACACTGCGTCTGTGCTATAATCTGGAAAACTAGGTGGCAGGCTTGGCCTCCAGGCTTTCTGGCCCTGTATTGTGTTTAGAGTATTTCTGCTGCCCACTGCTTCAGTAAAGTTGACCTAGATTATCTTTCAGTCTGATCCGTCCCAGCAGCTTCTATGGGTGAGCATTAAATTAAAAAAGGAAGATGTCTTAAACAGACAAAAGACTCTTTAATAAATACTGAATAGCTATAACTAATACGTGCCACCTCATGTCCAGCGTTCCCGGATAGACTCCGGATCCACCGTCACACTGACCAGTGCCAAGCTGTTAGTGACGACGAACAAATAAATAAATGTAACAGGAAGTCCTTGGTGGAAGTGGCCTTAAATCAGCTCTCTCTGTGACTAAGCTAAATTATTAATTCATAAACATGAGCTAAAACTCAACACGGGTATGGTTTGAGCTTTGAATGTTGCTTATTTCCTGTGACTCGTAGCACAGAAAGAAGATGCGGTTGATTGATTTACTCTGATGCACTTCATGCTTAAGAATAAGTCTTGGGATTAACTCCATCTCCTAGATAAGACGACTCGCTCCGACGACGTACAACACATTGGTATCACTCCCGGCTTTTTAACTAAGATTTTCTTTGGTGTTAAGACCATTTTCGCAAGTAATTCTCAGAAGCTTTAAACACACTAGCCCAAGGCTAATACTCGTAATGGACTTCAAAAGACTTTAGACATGAAATGCTATCCTTTGTGATGAGGAGAAGTACTGCGCGTGTGAAAAGTACATCGGTGTTTTAGCTTTTTTGACAGGTTTTAGAGCTGCCGTCGGATGTCTGAGGCATTTCTGGTGAACTTGAAGAAAATTTCAACAAGTGTCTGTTTTATAGAACACAGCGGGACGCATCTTTTAAGGTTATGCTCACACATGCAGCTAAAATCAGGGTTGATCCAGTGTGAGAAAGATTTTCTGTATGAGGAAAGAAAAGAAAGAAAAAGAAAGTTCAAGCTACGTTTGGTTTCAGATCAGGTTCTCTCACCTTGTGACTCAATTTGACCGGTTAGATTCAATTTTTATGGTCTGCTTTTCTTGCTTTTCTGTAAACATCAGCGGATGCATCGTGACCATTTGAGTATTCAAGACTTTACACACCGCATCCACAAGCGACGAGGTGAGGAAAAGGGCGTATCCGTGTTTCGAGTTTGGCCTGTCTGATCTCTGTGCTTAAAGGTTTTATTTTGCCGTCTAGACGGGGTAGGTTTAGAACATGTATGCACGAACAAGGCTCTTACTCGAAACGCAATCGGTGATGAAATCTCCACATTGGCAGCAAACCAAGAAGCCAACTTTCGCCTAATAGATGTGAGCGCACCTGCGACGTTGCTATAGCAACCGGTGTGAATGTTGAATACACTTCACACGCAGTCTAAAAAAATCGTATTTGATAAACAGTCTGCTGTGTGAACAAAGTCTACATTACAGGTAAATAATACTGCAGCGTCATTGTTCTTCGGTGACTATTATTTACACAGATAGGTAATTAACAGGGTATTATTTACAATAGTGGCTTGGAAAACACTCCTCCATAACAGGACTTTTTGTTTTGTGTGTGTGTTTTGCAAGCACTAAACTGGACCCACCTGGCATCAGCTTCACTATAATACTCTCTAGCAACAATGTCTTCGAAGAGCTCTCCACCAGTGACACTAGAGGCAGAAAGAACAAGGGGTTTGTCATGATCACAAGGCAGAAACATGTACGAAAGTAAACCACGAATACACAACACAGATGAATCGATTAAAAATGAAGAAAAATAGGAGAACTAGTCTGGACTACCATTTTGAGCAGTGTTTAAACCAGGGGTCTCCAACCTGTTCTCCTCTGAGAGCTACTTTGACAAAATGAAGGTGGTCAAGAGCTAAAGTTATATTATTATTAACATTTATTTATACAGCTTATTGCCATAAACCAAACCAGCTATTGTGTTGTGTGAACGTGTCAATGTCAAACAGGGATATTTTGCAATAAAAAATCATTAAGTTCACATAAGCAGCAATGCTGAGTCGAGTTCACTGATAAACACAACAGCTTTGCTGACTAGACTTATCAGTTATTACGGTCAGATTTCCGTCATTCACACTGATTCTGTTATTGGTCAGCAAATTGTTGCTTACAAGTCTCATGACACATACCCTGATGTCCTCAGCAAGAATGAAAAAGACTCTTTTCTTAAAAAAAGAACACACCTTCAATATGGAAGTTAATATTAATCTTAATCTTAAAAAAATGCAGAGACCTGAAATCGTATTGGGATTAAATAATAGTATTTTTATGGCATTCGTATCTATTTGTGAGGTGAATATTAAACAGAGCTTTACTCCAAAACACCAGGTGCACTCATAAGAAATGTCCACAGCTCACTCGTCCTGCATCTTTAACAAACCGCAGCAGGATAGATTCATTCAGGGGCTTTGCTTTGGCAGCAGCTTTATTCCAAACGCTGTTGAATGGATCCGCCATGTGTTTTCTTTATCCTTTATGCAAACTACTTCAATTTGTGCTTATAGATTTAAGTTTATATGACGATTCCATGTCCGGTCTTGGTGCTAGCTGTGTGTGAAATCGATTAAACTGCGTGATGTGGAAAGGGGCGAGACGTTTGAGAGTTTCATTGGGATGAAATTTTATTTTATTTTTACATATCTACATGGATCAATGTACAATGTGGTTGATTAGGATGAAGAGTAAACGGGTTTACTGAGTTATAATTTGATTTCATCCATTTTGTACATATTCTATGAAACTTGACCTACTCAGAAGTGTGTCACGATGTGTATGAGACCCTTGGTTTAAACTGAATAAATTATTCACCCAAACAATTGCTGGTAATAAAAATATAAAATCCAGTGAAATGAAAGATCGTGACTTTCCAACATTGTGTGCGTTTGTTTCTTTTGGCCACACTGCCCAAAATTGTGAACCCTTAAAAATGAAACCCTTACAGAAACCCTTAAAAATGTAAGTGATGAGTGTTCTTGTGCCGTACTGAAAGTTCCTCATGACAGGGATTTGGAATCCAGTGAAGAAAACTTTCACTGAACTAAATAAAAACTGAACTGAAATACATCTGCTGAGAATGCAGAAAAGCAGCACCACATCAATGCATCATCCAGTGTGTATATATATATATATATATATATATAAAAATATAAAAAGAAATGTCAGCTGAGATACTCACAGGTCAAAGACAAGGTAATGAAACCCTTCCTCTGAGATACTGTCATGGAGTCGCACTGAGAAAAGAGCCAAAGTGAGAGAGAGAGAGAGAGAGAGAGAGAGAGAGAGATACAGAAGGTGAATATATATGTCAAAGAACAGAAGAGTCAGGAGAGTTAGCTTAATGATACAGATTCAGCAGTTTGGCCTGAAGTGGGCACATAAAGAGTGACAGGAGTGACATCTACCCAAGTTCACATATAGATCGCTTGGTCCATGATGCATTTCAAAGGAGACCGAATTTTGCTGAGAACTCGACATTATACGAAGAGAAGCATGCAGTGAGAAATCTCAAATGAGGAGCGACGTCGAATGTAATAAAAGACAGAAACTACAGCACTACAGATATCACAAATCATATTCCTAATAGTTTACTTCATGAAGGATGTACTTTTGGCACATGCACAGAAATGCTGTAAACCATTGAGGATTCCAAAAAATCTTTCTACTTCTAAGAAAAACACCAGTAACAGTGGAGTAAACAGTAATAAACTAAAACTCAGTATTTGTAGTGATGTCACTTTGCTTTCCCCCCCCCCCTCTTAGTTCCAGGTACAATTTGTGCAGACTTATAAGGAAAGTAGCTGGTAAGCTTTACTGAGTGTCTTGAAGCATCTGTTATTCAGTAGAATTTGTCACGTGTTTCTTTTTTGCACGTGAAACCCAGGATTCTTTCTGTTCTCTTACATACTACGCTGCTTTCTTTACTGATATGCAAAAATGTATCGCTATATTTTGAAAAATAATGCTTGGAAACCTAAAATCTGTTTGTACTGATGCAATAGTGAACAAATTAGGGTGGAAAAAAAATAATAAATTAGGGTGCCGAGACTTTTGATCTAATCTGTATCTGCAATTCTGCCACTTGTCCTGCTCCTTGACCAGCTGGGGTCACACAAAGGTGTCACTTTTTGGCAAACAATATTACAATAAATGATTGCTTAGATGCCTCCAAATGTCATCATCTGCACTTCTGTGTGATTGAGCGAAACAACTTACCTGATATTAACTATAAAACGCAATATTTTGTGCAGTGTTTGGACACGCACGTGTTCAGTATGATTGGATCTTGGCACTAATAGAAATCTGGCTGTGTCCATGAGGCGGATGTTCGTTCCTGTCATGTCTGTGGCCTGAGATACAGAGCCAGGGCATAACCAGAGCCAGGGCATAACCACTGGCATGGACACTCCAACACACACAACACCACAACACAAAGAAGACACTTTATATCTTGCATCGTAGATTTTTTGTTTCTGAGTAGTATTTACAAACGTTGCATATCTAGCACGGGGAAGCGTGTCATCCAAGAGTGAGTGAGCGCTTCATCAAATCATGCACACTGTGGATTAGCGGTTTATTTTTCAGGAAACGTATTAAAGCGAAAAGCCGTAAAAGCACTCTCGTCAACCTATCATGACCATCTGTCTTGCATCTAACACATCGTTATTCCAGATCCTTTTTCCCCACAGGGTCACAGAAATCTTTTTCTATGAAACAAACTGAAAAGCTTCTTGCCAAAGTTTTGAAAGGTAAGGAAAGGGCGGAGTGAAGTGGGGCACATTTCAGTTTGATTCAACTTTATCCAGTTAAAATCCAAAGCAGAAACACACCCCCCCTCTCTCTCTCTCTTTCTCTGACTTCACTGCATGCATAAGATAAGGTTAGGTAGTTTAACTAAGTTAGCCAAGTTAAACATGCAGTAAACTGAGAAGTAAATTAAAGTGGAACGTGATGGCGCATGTCAGATGTATCAAGTCTCGTTCAGTTTACTTTATAACACATAGTTAATCTGTTCATCCATGGAACCTGCAGCTGATTTCTATCCTACTTTTTGTGCCATACATGTAATATTTTTTGCTACTATACAGTACTTTGAACAACTAAATATATTATTAACGGCAATCATGCATAAATTGCACGTCCTGACTGGATGCATTACTGACGCCCAAATGGGTCACCTGTCATTTTCCTCCCACCAGCCATCAGCATATGACCGCCATCAACCGGGGAGGATGAAGGCTTCCTCTGAGACACGTGAAGTCAAAGACGTCTTTTTGAAATGCTGCATCACAGGGCAGATTGTTGTACCTGGAAGAAAGCACTTACTGCCCTCTTGCACTTACACCATTCAGGCATAACATTATGAGCAGTGACAGGTGAAGAGAATAACATTGATTATCTCCTCATCATGGCACCTGTTAGTGGGTGGGATATATTAGGCAGCAAGTGAACATTTTGTCCTCAAAGTTGATGTGTTAGAAGCAGGAAAAATGGGCAAGCGTAAGGATTTGAGCGAATTTGATGAAGGGCCAAATTGTGATGGCTAGAACACTGGATCAGAGCATCTCCAAAACTGCAGCTCTTGTGGGGTGTTCCCGGTCTGCAGTGGTCAGTATCTATCAAAAGTGGTCCAAGGAAGGAACAGTGGTGAACCGGCGACAGGGTCATTGGTGGTCAAGGCTCATAGATGCACATGGGGAGTGAAGGCTGGCCCGTGTGATCCGATCCAACAGATGAGCTACTGTTGCTCAAATTGCTGAAGAAGTTAATGCTGGTTCTGGTCAGAATACACAGTGCATGATGGGTCAGGGCTGTTTTGGTGGCAAACGAGGGACAAACATATTATTAGGCAGGCAGTCATAATGTTATGCCTGATCGGTGTACATGAGCTCACAAATGCCCATGGTTGGCCATCTTCTGTGTGACTGTCAGGACCCCACCCTGAGACACAGACAATTTGCTTTCTTGGCTCTTAGTCACTGATGGCTGTGGAGTTATGTGTGGGATTGTACATCAGTGACACTCAAACTCTCAAACATTATGAAGCTGTGAAGGTGCTTTAAGACAAATATTTTAGCATTAGAGGATGTTTTGAAATCGGTGATTAAATTTAAAAAATGTTGATTGGTCATGCAAGGGAAATTGCCTTATTGCCAATCATTCATAGCACAGCTTAGACATGAACAGCATCATAAATAGAAGAAGCAGCTAAAGAGAAAAACAATAACAATGCTTAATAAGCAGAAAAAAATAAAAAATTCTAAGCTGTATGACACATTTCCTGGAAATTGCAATGTATTTTACATTAAATGCCCATCTAGATGTATTATGTAACACAATCCATTCAGTAAGTAGTTTTAAAACACATGTAAGTGCTGCTCGTGTACCATTAAGTATTGCTAAGTGTGTGTTGAATGTGGATGAGCGCAGGAGAATGAGAGTAAAAGGATCTTTTTCTTCCTCTCTCAATTGCCCCCTTTGTTGAGAGTTTATTTGCAGTCAGAGCAGACAACAAGATAAGCTGTTCCTCTGAGACAGAGTGAGAGAGTGTGAGAGAGAGAGAGAGAGTGAGTGAGAGAGAGAGAGAGTGTGTGAGAGAGAGAGAGAGCAGAGTCCAGTTAGAGATTAATGTGGGATGCTGAAAGTTGAGATAAGAGAAGTAGAAGGGTGAGGGAAAAGAGATGGACCAAAAGTAGAAGACAAGACGGACAGATCAGGTGCGGCTGGCAGGACTGACAGGAGGATGACATGCTGACGTGTTAGACAATGCTCTTCACCATCGTTATCAAAACCCAGACTGAAGAAACATCTTGTGGAAGAATGGTGTTCATCCCTCCTTCCAATGACTATGCTGTTTTTTTTTCTTTAAATTTGTCAATCATCTGAATATAGATCCACTGAAATCAAAGTAAAGCCTATTCCTGTTCACAGTGCTTCTGTAGAGTTATTTCACTGCCTTGCACATGGACACAGGTAACACGGGTGTCTTCAGCTGGGTAGCAATTAATGTTAAGTGAAATGGTAAAGCTTGCATTTTCGGCAGTTGTGTATCGTATTCCTGTGTATCGTATACAGGAGCCAAGAACAGACTAGATAATATCCCAAATCAAAATAGCTAATAAAGGCTGAAGTAATTCATTATTTTATCAAGATACCAAATTAGCGATGGATGTAATCAAGATCATTGAAATAGACTATTTCTGATATTAAATGGAAACTGACCGAATGGCTAAAACAGAAGTCATGAAGGTGTGGACCACAGCTGGACACAAAGAGTCCAGGAAGTCGAGTTTGTGTTGTAGTGATACATCAACGTCTTCAGGTACATCAACGATTGGTCAAGTTTAAAAGAAGAGATCAGGTGTCTAAACTCACCAGTACCTAACACTCAGAATGACGTAAATGAATGAAAACTGAAATCATGCTGCGGTGTAAACCGTTGTCAGGACGAGATTGTTGTTCCACCAAAGTATAAAGGTGAGAATTACAGATGTAGTCAGAAGTGTAGGCAAATACTATCAGAAGGAACCTTGTCCGTGTTCGGAGGATTTTTCATTTCACAGTAGAGAGATATAGCGAGTTTGCCCAATAACCCCATAAGCAGCAGAAGCGCCACAACTCCACACTCAAAGGTAAGATGATACGGCCATTATTTTCATGATTTTGCATGAGGTCATACTGGTGATGCTGAGCTTCATGCACATTCTCCTTCACTTAATGCAAATTGGCCTCACATTATTGCATCAGTTCGCTCTCTCTGCCTGCGTCTCATTTGCCTAACACTGTCTCCTTCCTTTATGCTCGAACTGGCGAAGTTAAACGAAAAACTGTAAAAAGGTACAGCACTGAAAATGCCATCATTTCAAATGTCCCAGTAATCAGTGAACCAGACTATATGTTAACATCAGATTTCTTTCAATGCGTAACCTTTCGTGGTTAGTGGTTTAAAACAAGAGACTCTGAAATACAAGTGTGAGTGTGTGTGTGTGTGACTGGTTTGTTTCTATCCCACTTAGTTGGTTCTATTTCCCAAAATCTAAACAAATTATTGAGTTAAACCATCGTGACTCCGAAGACGAAAGGGCACTTGCTGAAAATGAATGAATGAAGGCAGTTAATGTGTTGTGCAGAGCCGTGTGAGACTCGTGTACACTTCTATGTTAATGTAGGCGCCATTTATTCTTTGCCTTGCAAGCTTTATATTATATTGCCTAGCAACCTCCTTTATTAATGTAAAAACTGACTTGGCTTTTTTTGCTATCCCGATACACACCCCTGCCTCCAAACACACTTTTGTCCATTTGTTTTTTAACATTGATTTTTTTTTTAATTAGGTCTCTAACATTTAAGTGGGATCGACATCTGAATGATTCTCATCCATCTTCACAAAGCTCCGCCCCCAGGATCTACCATCTCTACACAAAATTACTAACAGGGAAATGCATCTAAACACAATCATTCTGAACCGTAAGCCGGATTTCCAAACAGGATTTTACACTTTTTCCTTCCAGGTAACTTGCTCAAATGAGAATGCCTGCTGCACCTTTAAATAAGTCACATCATCAATTCACTAATCAGACCATCCGCATAAATGAAATTAAATATTTGAAAAAACAAAAACAAAACCCTTCCATTATCTCTAGTCTCTGGTCTGATGAGTTGCCTTCAGCTAAATGATTTACATAAATACACGAGATAAACTTCAACTGAAGCTACAGATGCTGCACTGGTTCATTTTTAGAAAACTGGTCTCATGGAACTACAGCCAGTTTTTTCCAGACTGATCATTTCAGCCATAGTACTTTGTCGAGGACCAGGTTAGGTCCTCTTGATGTATTTTGCTGGTCTGCATCCGGACGACTAATTAAAAAAAAAAAAACCTGATCTAGAGCTCCACACACACTGTGCTTCGACTGCTGTCCTCGTATCAACTCAATTCACATTGTCCAATATATAGCAACCTGAAAAATGATTTAAGTCCATGTGCTGGTCTTAAATGTGACGCGTGTGTGTGTCACTCACCTATGTTGGGGTGTTTGAGCAGACGGCAGATCCGAGCTTCTCGCTCCAACTTCTGGTGATCTGTGAAAACAAGGACGAAGACTCCTTAAAAAGTCCATCTGACATACTGCACTGAAGTCATTTCTGAACATTAGGAGCAGAGGAAATCTGCCTGTTGAGATATTTCACTGCTCATGATTTAACTGCAATCCCAATCAGGACTTTCCTATATGTGTAGTAAAAACAACAGACTCACAAAAAGAAAAAAAAGAAAGAAAGAAAAAACCTCCCACACTGAGAAGCATTGCAGATCATATGCTTATCAAGCATTGCACTGCAGATAAGAATGCTGCTGTATCACATACCTAAAACAGCTTCTGTGTTTGTGGCTCACATTAATACACTGAAGGATTTTCCCAAAACAGTTTATGCCCAAAACTCACTTCTCTGGACGATTTCACAATTATTTTTATCTACAAACTGCTACTGAATTCATGAATTCATACTGTCCTGTGCTCATCTCAGGACATCCTCATACTGTACATCCTTGTCTTTATACTATACAGTTGCAGGATTTATAAGAATATGACTTATAATCCCACTATCCGGTGGACTGGTTCTCTTTTGGGTCTGGTTTCTCCCTCATGTCATTTTAGAGAGTTTTCCTCGCCTCTGTTGCATCTGGCTCGCTCATTACAGATCTACATCAAGCATTCTGTAAAGCCTTTTTTGTTCCAAGGTCTATTGTTAAAAACACTACATAAATAAAAATTTAATTGCAAGTCTGATGGATACAAAATCCAGGCTATGAAGTATTTCAGTGTGTGTGTTTGTACAGTTCGACAATGTAAAATGAAATGTGGCTGCACAGATAAATGTGAGAGGCATTAACCCAGTGGAGCAGACAGAACAGAAGCCTGATGCTTGCCTAATGAAAACGTTGGAGCTTTCAGGTCGGCTGGGGAATTCAACAGGAACTACAGGGTGCCTTGAAAACGCATAAACATCTAAGAACACACCAAGCGAGCCAATACATCAAAATATTTTCTGTGTGCCAAGTACCCCAGATAAACCAAGAGGCTTACACGCACCCACACATAACCTACGGTTACAGCACAGCAATAAATCAGGCTCACAGGCCCCACACAGTGCAGCCACACAGCATAACACACAGAGGAGATGGGCACACCGGGAAACTTTTAGACAACTACTGTAAGAGAGCACCAGTCAAAGCAGCAGGAATGTTAACGCAAATATGCATAAACATAATATATGCACACGTACAGTATGCATGCACACACACACACACACTTCTACACACTCCCTCTTCTAAGGGAAGAGTGCTGGTTAGGGCTGTCATCTCCAGCGGCAGGACTGGAATTCTAATCATGCATTCAGTGCAGCAGGTCCTGCTGGGTCTCTCACTCCCTCTCGTCCAAGTAGGGACTTCGAGCTGCACGGATAGAAATAAATCAGCGTTAACACCACAGTCCTGAAACTCCAACATGACGTCAGAATGCTGCATCAGTCGTAGTGACTACAAAAATGTTATTACTTTCTTTTCTTCTTTTTTTAAAATCTGCTTTATGTAATAAACACTAGAGCTCTCAGATGAGGAATTAGTACTCCTGAAATATAGCTCTGGGGAACAAAAAACCCCATACAATTCAATATCAGTGTCCTACAAAAAACCTAAGCCGTCCATTTTAAAATGTTATAGCGTCATCTAACGTGAAGCCCTAAGTCGAAACCCTAAAATCTTCTCACACACTTCAACTTTAAACTCACATGCGGGCAAAAGAGCAACGCTTTTCCAACACGGCTCAGAAACCGAGAGAAAGAGACGGAGCGTATTCAACATGTACATGGGGAAGTCAGAACTGCACTGTATACAGTTACTCAGACTAATGTGAGAGTGAAATTACAGTGTAACACGAGTCCAAAAGTTACTTCTTGACAGAGGAGACCGACTGCAACAGAGAAACACCAAGAGGACAAATAATATTCTATTTGTAAATCAATTATTCAACAAAATAGGTGAAAGCAAACAATCCACAGCATCTTAAAGAACGCTGTAAGTTAGATTACTAATAGTACAGAGTGCCTACACAGAGAGAGAGAGAGAAATATCATAAGAGACAGAGTGAGAGAGGGTGACACACAGGGAGAGAGAGACAGAGAGAGAGAGACAGAGAGAGAGACAGAGACAGAGAGAAAGAAAGAGAGAGAGAGAAATATTATAAGCGACAGAGTGAGAGAGAGAGAGACACACAGGGTGAGAGAGAGAGAGAGAAATATCATAAGAGACAGAGTGAGAGAGGGTGACACAGGGAGAGAGAGAGAGAGAGAGACACAGAGACAGAGAGAAAGAAAGAGAGAGAGACAGACACAGACAGAGAGAAAGAAAGAGAGAGAGAAATATTATAAGCGACAGAGTGAGAGAGAGAGACACACAGGGTGAGAGAGAGAGAGAGAAATATCATGAGACAGAGTGAGAGAGGGAGACACACGGAGAGAGAGAGAGAGAGAGAGAGAGAGAGAGAAATATTATAAGAGACAGAGTGAGAGAGAGAGAGACACACACAGGGTGAGAGAGAGAGAGAGAGAGAGAGAGAGAGAGAGAGAAATATCATAAGAGACAGAGAGTGAGAGAGAGGGAGACACACATACAGGGTGAGAGAAAGAGAGAGACACAGAGAGAGAGACCGGCACAGAGAAAGAGAGAAGGGTATGTTTGCTTTACTGCTCATTGACACCTTCTGTTTTTCTTCACTGCTAATACAGTCCCACTGGTCTTACTGTGCCACCCACAGCATTCACCCGCTCAAACTCTCTGCCTATGTTTATAAAATCGCACCGTGGTTCAGCACTGAGGCATGTAATTTGCTTAATTTTTTTTTTCCAGCAGTGGGCCTGCGTGAGTGTGTGGGTGCGTGTTTGCAGCAGGATCAGAGGTCTTATTACCTAACCGCATTAACACTGGACACTCAATATTCAGTGCCACTGCGGCTCTTTGCAGAACAGTTAATCTGCCTCCTAGCTGTTTTCGAGGATGAACACACTATAGGAGTATGCGCACCCCACAGAAACAAATGCTGCATGCAAACTAAAGCAACACACACACACAGCTGCACATATTACAGCCCACCCTCAACATTATTGGTATTGTCAATGTTCTCCTCATAGGGCCTTTTCCAAATTGTCCAGTCTTTGCTCTTTCTACCACACTACAAGAACGATTAGGAAAGTGTAAATTAGCAGGAAAAGTGCAGAGACCTCAAGTTTAGTTTGTTCGGTTACATGAATATAACTAATACTCCGTTCACACACACAATGATTGGCAGCAACAAACTGACCATAAACCACCGCTTTAACGACAAGAGCCGCGACTTCCGGCAACTGTTGCTGACTAGAGGTGGGCGTGTCCAGCAACACAACAAAGATGAGAAAAGTTGGACTTTATGCAAATATGGAGTGACCTGGGTGCAATGACTAGAGCGCATGTGATCCGTTGCAGAGAGTACACATTGCTTTTCCTTCAGCTCTCATATGATATGATGCAGATATACATGGATTAATTTTCTACACAAACACTCTTCCTCCAGAATGTTTGCTTTTAGAGCCAAGGAATGCTAGCTGTACAACCCACTGATAAACATTATCACTATGGCAACCAGCAGAACTGGTGACTTTGGTCCAGGGACAGAAAACTTTCAGCAATAAAACCACTGTATGTGTAAATCTAGCTTAATATTGGTATTAAACATGGTTGAGGAGACTGAAGGTATGCAAAGGACACGATGTTGCCAAAAGTTTTGGGACACCCCTCCAAATCATTGAATTCGAGTGTTTTTCAGGGGTTGAGCTCGGGCCCTTAGTTCCAGTGAAAGGAACTCTTAACGCTTCAGCATACCAAGACATTTTGGACAATTTCATGCTCCCAACTTTGTGGGAACAGTTTGGGGATGACCCCTTCCTGTTCCAACATGACTGTACACCAGTACACAAAGCAAGGTCTATAAAGACATGGATGAGCGAGTTTGGTGTGGAGGAACTTCACAGTGTCCTGACCTCAACCCGATAGAACAACTTTGGGATGAATTAGAGCGGAGACCGAGGGCAAGGCCCCTCCCATGTTGGGAGCATGAAATTGTCCAAAATGTCTTAGTATACTGAAGCATTAAGAGTTCCTTTCACTGGAACTAAGAGGCAACCCCTGAATTCAATGATTTGGAGGGGTGTCCCAAAACTTTTGGCATAGTGTAACTCTAACCAATCTCAGTTTCTTTCCCAAAATATAAAATCACTAGGTAATTTAGTTTTATTGAATTTATATGCAGTGAATTTATATGATTTATATGAATTTACGCAAATGCAGTAAACCTGTCGCAACAAAATCACTCTCCAGTTACTCAGGAAACCAATACTTGTTTGATAAACTGCACTATTTCTGCATTTATTAATATTGTGTGTAACCTTTAGCCAAGCACTGTGCATTCCACCTGAACAGTTTCTACATCATCAGGAAGTAGCATCTTTTGAGTAAGAACTAATCATCACGGTAGATTCAACAACCTACAAAGCAAATCCACACTCAGGCTGTGAGATGTACAAGCATATCAGATTGGCCACGATGTCATAGATTTGACTCAACAAAATGGGTTCACAGTAACAGACAAGCAGACAGACAGCATCATACCGCTGTGGTCATAAAGCAGAAGACCTCAACTCCCGTTCCCTAAATAAGACAGACAGACTGATTCTATCGCCATGACACCGGTTGTCCAGGCAATACCGTCCTCCTGGAAGTAAAGGCTGGGAGAGTGATTAGGGTTCACCTCATCACGCCACCTGCACCAGACAGTCTAATGCATCAGTTTCTATCAAGCACTTCCATTAGCAATCAGACTGACCACATGTGAAATTGCTCCGCACAAGCCGAGGCTTGCAGACAAATCAGTCCCGCAGTGTGGATGATTAATCTGAGCGGCAGCAGGGAAACGGCTGACAACCAAGGCCTGTGCAGATATATGCATGGACATGCTTTCTCTCTCTCATTCACTGACACTGTGTCTCCAGTAGTAACAGCTTTTCCTGTTGAAAGTTAATCGGCTCATCCGTTTGCAGAATTTAGCATGGTACAGCAGGCAACCGTGATTCACCGCTTCGATTTTTACCATTTTAATTAGTTTCTGACCTTCATACGCAATACAATATCAAACACAGATACCAGAAGTGAAACAATACCATGTTAAGAAAAAGAAAAGCTTGGTTGTAGATACAAATCAGTAGCATTTAGCGCATTTTGCTTTCTATCCAGCCAGCATTTTCTACCCTACTGGTTTAAGGGGAACCTGGAGCCTCGGATCCCAGGAGACTCGAGGCACAAGGCAGGGGACACCCTGGAAAGGATGCCAGTCTATCACATGGCACAATCGCACACACTACATACAATTTAGAGATGCCAACAGCCTACTATGCATGTTTTTAGACTGGTGGAGAAACCCAGAGAACATGCAAACTGCACACGCACATATGGAGGAGGCAGGACTCGAACCCCCAACCCTGGAGGTGCGAGACAAAACTCACAGGTCAGGACTATAAACAAACATACAGGTTATCAGCTGCTTCTAAACCTATTACAAATTTGAGATACATTAATGATAAATTACAAGTGCAGAGCTGCGGTACTCTGTGGTGAATTCTTGTATAGTGAAATTACCCTGATGTGCCCTTTTTGATTTTTTTTAAATAAATCTCATTCGTGTTTTGAGACTAAAGTCATCCCTGACACTATGTTTCCCAGCACGGAAAAAAGAATCTGAGATGCATCTGAGAGCAGGTTATTAAGGTTCATAGAAAACTGCACAACAGGTGAAGAGGAATACACGTATTATAAGATACAACTCACTCACTCTCAACTCCCTCTTTAATTTAACCAAGGTTAAAGCTCAACACACACCATGTTCTCACACAGACGTTTAAACTGTCTGACCATGGAAGGAATCTATCCGGCGATTCCTGATCTCGTTGTCAGTCATCCTGTGTCTATCGGGAACATTCTTAATGGAATGTAATTGAAATGCACAAGAACAGCAAACAGAAATGAAACGTGAATCTGAAGGCTTGACTGATGAGTTTAAATAATACATTTCATCAACTTCACTAGGTGACTAACAGAAGATGATAAATTGTTAAGATATGCATATATACACTATATTACCAAAAGTATTCGCTCACCCATCCAGATAATCAGAATCAGGTGTTCCAATCACTTCCATGGCCACAGGTGTATAAAATCCAGCACCTAGGCATGCAGACTGTTTTTACAAACATTTGTGAAAGAATGGGTCGCTCTCAGGAGCTCAGTGAATTCCAGCGTGGAACTGTGATAGGATGCCACCTGTGCAACAAATCCAGTCATGAAATTTCCTCGCTCCTAAATATTCCACAGTCAACTGTCAGCTGTATTATAAGAACGTGGAAGTGTTTGGGAACGACAGCAACTCAGCCACGAAGTGGTAGGCCACGTAAACTGACGGAGCGGGGTCAGCGGATGCTGAGGCGCATAGTGCGAAGAGGTCGCCAACTTTCTGCAGAGTCAATCGCTACACACCTCCAAACTTCATGTGGCCTTCAGATTAGCTCAAGAACAGTGCGCAGAGAGCTTCATGGAATGGGTTTCCATGGCCGAGCAGCTGCACCCAAGCCATACATCACCAAGTGCAATGCAAAGCGTCGGATGCAGTGGTGTAAAGCACGCCGCCACTGGACTCTAGAGCAGTGGAGACACGTTCTCTGGAGTGACGAATCGCGCTTCTCCATCTGGCAATCTGATGGACGAGTCTGGGTTTGGCGGTTGCCAGGAGAACGGTACTTGTCTGACTGCATTGTGCCAAGTGTAAAGTTTGGTGGAGGGGGGATTATGGTGTGGGGTTGTTTTTCAGGAGCTGGGCTTGGCCCCTTAGTTCCAGTGAAAGGAACTCTGAATGCTTCAGCATACCAAGACATTTTGGACAATTCCATGCTCCCAACTTTGTGGGAACAGTTTGGAGCTGGCCCCTTCCTCTTCCAACATGACTGTACACCAGTGACCAAAGCAAGGTCCATAAAGACATGGATGACAGAGTCTGGTGTGGAGGAACTTGACTGGCCTGCACAGAGTCCTGACCTCAACCCGATAGAACACCTTTGGGATGAATTAGAGCGGAGACTGAGAGCCAGGCCTTCTCGTCCAACATCAGTGTGTGACCTCACAAATGTGCTTCTGGAAGAATGGTCAAAAATTCCCATAAACACACTCCTAAACCTTGTGGACAGCCTTCCCAGAAGAGTTGAAGCTGTTATAGCTGCAAAGGGTGGACCGACGTCATATTGAACCCTATGGATTAGGAATGGGATGTCACTTAAGTTCATATGCGAGTCAAGGCAGGTGAGCGAATACTTTTGGCAATATAGTGTATGTTTTTTTTAAATGTACATCACTCAGGCTGAGATTCACAGTGGTGGTAAAACAAGAAAAGCAAACAGAAGCAACATCACCAGGCTATTAAACTGCCAGGCTTTAACTTTAACAAAATATCTTCTTGTAGACTGAAGCAGAGAAAGGAAAGGAGAGAGAGTCTCTTCTCAGAGGTCAGAAAGATCTGGAAAAGGTGCTGAACTGCTACAGAGAGAGGGCTTAGTGAATGCTGCTTACACACAAGTAACTGCTGAGCTCTTTTACCTGCAAGTCAAAATGGCAGCAACCCAAATGAGCTGCTGACTTCAGGCACGATGCACTTGGTGCTTGACCTCGGCGAGTCCGAGTGAACTAAGTGACCTCCAAACAATTACCTGAGAGCTCAGAAACAGGACACACTGTAAACTTTCCACCATTTGTAGAGGGTGGGTTTTTCCTCCTGCGTGGGAAACGGTATTGTTTTAAAAAGAGGGGGCAGAATACAATTATATAAGCACACCTCCTCCACTTGGCTGAGAGAGAGAGAGAGAGAGAGAGCACGACACACGAGAGAGAACGACACACGAGAGAGAGAGAGAGAGAGAGAGAGAGATACAAGAGGGGGGGAAGTGAGAGAGAAAGGGGGGGGGCGTGAAAGATAGAGAGAAAGGGGGGAGTGTGAAAGATGAGAGAGAGAGAGAGAGAGAGAGACAGAGAGATACAAGAGAGGGGGAGTGAAAGAGAGAGAAAGAGAGAGGGGGGAGTGAAAGATGAGAGAGAGATACAAGAGAGGGGGAGTGAAAGAAATAGAGAGAAAGAGAGAGGGGGGGTGAAAGAGAGAGAGAGAGAGAGAGAGAGAGAGAGAGAGAGAGAGAGAGAGAGAGTGAAAGAGAGAGAGAAAGAGAGAGGGGGGAGTGAAAGATGAGAGAGACAGAGAGAGATACAAGAGAGGGGGAGTGAAAGAGATAGAGAGAAAGAGAGAGGGGGGAGTGAAAGAGAGAGAGAGAGAAAGAGAGAAAGATGAGAGAGAGAGAGAGAGAGAGAGAGAGAGATGAACAGCAGGAAGATTATAGAATATGTAGGAGGGAAATTGGTCCATATTTAAAATGTAGTTTTACATAAATGATACATATTTTTTTAAAACCATTACAAGATTAAAACATGTTATAAAAGTCATGTGTTTTATTCAGAACCTTTTCCTTCAAGTGATCAGAAACTTTTCCTTCAAGTGATCAGGAACATTAAAATGTCCCAGCTGAAAGACACTTGTTTAACCACCAGAAGATTCAGGAGCTCAAGCCTTGACAATGCAACAAGCAACCAAGGCCAAGAGTACAAGAGCGCTAACCCTGCTCTCAGTGTGGCCTGCTCGCTCTCTCCTGTCCATCACAGTGACGGTCCGGGAGTCTGAGTTCTGTATGCAGAAGAGGGCAGTTAGCTCGTTGCTCTGTGTGTGATATGCTGCCCCGTGATGCAGCATGAGCAGTAGTTTATAAAGCTTCACCTGTCTCAGAGGAAGTGTGTGTTAGCTCTGAATGATAGCTGGTGGGTATTATTATTTAATTATTACTACTATTAGAAAAGTGTACTGTGACAAAGGATCACAGTACTGATACTATATCGTCATATCGCACAGCTCTAGTGGGAACAAGTGAAATTGCTCCAGCCGCTGAATTTTCTCACTGTTTGGGAGATGTCCGATACAGCTGTTACGATCGAGTCCTCAACCCAGAGACCTTACCATCCTCAGCATTCACATCTTCTCTTCGCCTGTTTGTCTGGTTTCTTCACCCTCAGCTCACCAGAACTCTCCTTACTCTGATCTCAGGAGCCAGAAGACAGCGGAGAATTCGACAGGAAGACGGAGAGTCAGAGTTCAGCACTTATGCTTACACACGGCTCTCTCTCAGCAGGTGAGCTCCCTGTTAAAATGTCAGTGCTTGACCCAAACAGTCCAAGTAACTTCACTGACCTCAAAAGAGCCACCTGAGAGTTCAGACTACAAACACTGAAGTGTCCGGCAGCTTCAGCGGAGTAATTCCTGTGTGAGGAGTGATGCTGTCGGACAAACGAGAGAACAAGCCTCATCTCACCTCACCTCTGTTCTATTACATAATTATGACGGGACTAAATGCCTAAGACTGAGAAGGACATACAGGTTTACAGACCAGTGTACATTTCACTCTGACTAGCCACTAATTCTGAAAAGAATAAGAAAATCATCTTAAAGGAGCAGTCTGCCATTTAGCCCTGTTTATGAAGTGTAGTTATAAGCAATTCCCTTCCATTCCACATACTCCACCTGTACTCTTCAGACTTTGCATACCCTTTTAGGAAAATGGGGTAAAACTGATCAATGTAAAATGATGAAAAATGTAATTTGCCTAAAATGAGCAAACAAGTGAGACTCAACCATACAGAAGTGGAAATAAAACGTACCTTTTTCTCAAATGTTTTCATTAAAACCAGACAATCTTTTTCAGCTCTTTTTTTGATGAACCTATGACCACTGCAGTCCGTTCCCAGATGATAGGAGTGGAAGCTGATGTGGTCTTCTGCTGTTTTAGCCAATCTACCCCAAGATGCTTTTCTGCACACCACAGCTGTTCAATATATAACAGCTGTATCAAGCTTGACCAAGTCTGGCCATTCTCCTTCAACCTCTTTTTAGTAAACAATGTGTTTTTGGCTGCCGTTGAGACTGTAGTATATGAAAATCCCAGGACATCAGCTTCTAAAATACTAAATCGAAGACAAATATCAATATATCATTATATCAAAGACATCACAAATTTCCCCTTTCTGGTGTTAGATGTAAACACTATCTCAAGCTCTTGTCCTATATCTATATCATATACCTTTCTCTGCATCCATATGATTCACTGATTAGACAAGAACAGGTAAGTTTTTTTTCTTCTTATCCAGATGCCTAGAATGTAGCCTGCTTTGTTTCACAACAGCAGAGGCTGATAGATAGTCCTCAAATGAAATAACAAGCATATGATGGGCAACACATGTGAGGGAGCAGTCTGTCAGAGTGACATCTGCAGTGCTTCTGAGCTGCTGATTAACAGAGCTCACAGTCACTGTAAATGAGACGCTCACAAAATCCTAAAATCAATGTTAGCCTGAATCGACATAGGCTTGTGCCCCAGGCCTGGCACAGTGTGTGCATTTATGCATGCATGCACACACACAGGCAGACAAGCGGGCAGGCAGACACAGACAAGCAGACAGACACACACAGGCAGGCAGACAGACAGACACACAGGCAAACACAGACAGGCAGATAGACAGATAACCAGACAGCCAGACAGACAGACACAAGCACACAGACAGGCAGACACGGACACTACAGTTCTGCTACATCACAGCCTGGTGCCATAGTTTTTCTGCAGTTTCTGTTTAAGATGTGAAAAACTCAGAGACTATAAGGGTTTTGAGTGTGTGTGTGAGTGTGTGAGACATGCGAGTCTCAGAGGTCTCTCCAGGATGCAGAGTGAACACAGTGGACGGGGTGCTACAGAGCAGTCTGCCACCTCACGACAGTCATCTCTCATTAGAGCAGCTAAGTCAAACTGTAACAGACTCGAACAGCAGATGAACCACGCTGGTGTACCAGAGAGAACAAGCAGCGTTTGGCTTTTCTGCTCATACCGGTGCAGCACACACTTTACGCCACACAGCTGCCAGAACAAATACCCAAACCCGAGCGGCTGAGTGCAAAACCGCACCATTCAGCAGGTAAAGCCTCTCATTTCCATCACACTGCCAGACAAACACACAATTACACACGAACAAACACACACAAGCTGCATAAACACCCCCTTGTACACGGAGCTAATACGAGCAAATAGTGAAACAGTCCGTGTCGACATGCAGGACTGCAAGAACAGGGTTTACTGAAAAGAAAACACTATAAGAGTAATTAAAAAAGGAATAATCGGATGGAGTGGGGAAAAGGAAGACATAGAAACTATTCTTTCTTTTTTCTCTCACAGCACTTAACACCTTTGTGCTCATATGACCAAAAATACTACAGACAAGCATGCAGTTAGTTTCTGTGCACATCTGGCAGCAGTCAGTTCTCATCACTGTTGATAAAGCATGAATCAGTGCAGCAGGAGACGCCGAAGCAAGCAAATGACACTCAAGAGCACTAGCACGCTTCTTCATTCTCATTGTTCGCTTTTCGTCTCTGGCCCTGGTTGCGTGAAAAGCCTAACTAAGCTAATATGTTCAGCTGCATCCCAAACAGGAAACATGACACTACAGCACATGAACACACACACACACTGCTGTGAGCTATTACAACCTATTCGGTACATCAGCGGGCCATTTCAGGACACCTCCCCGTCCCTAAAAGGTAGCGTGTCTTTTTTCATGCCCTGAATACAGCCGTGTGATGGGAGAGAGAGTTATTTTATAATGTTTGCAGCCAGCTGGAGTTTGGGGTTGTGGCGCTTCTTCAACGTGAGACGATGACGAGCCAGCGGGAGGTCGTCATCAGTCAGCTGTGATAGGCGCTAGCGTGTCGACGTCAGCTTAGTGCGTCACTGTCCTTAGAGAACAAGTGTCCTGTTGCTGTGAGTGCCAGGAACTCAAGAAAGATGTTTTAAAAAAGAATAATAAATCATTTTACTTATGCAGCATTTTTTTTAATAACGCTTCCTGGCAATATGACAAAACTGAAGGTGTGTGA
This sequence comes from Hemibagrus wyckioides, assembly GCF_019097595.1. Classification (NCBI taxonomy): domain Eukaryota; kingdom Metazoa; phylum Chordata; class Actinopteri; order Siluriformes; family Bagridae; genus Hemibagrus; species Hemibagrus wyckioides. The sequence goes on from NC_080712.1 coordinate 12,361,195, forward strand.
GAAGTCATGGTGAAAGAGCAGTGATTGAGAAAAAAGATTAAATTCACCAAAAGGGTGTGCGCGTGCACGTGGGGGTAGGGGTGGAGGTAAGGTGAGGTCAAAACGGCGTGATCTGCCCCTCACAGAGGCGAGTTAAGGTTCAGTCTCGGTAAGAGATGACCGCGGTTGTGTGACTGGATAACTCGGGTGTTGGGTTCGATCCTGTGAATGCTGTGCTTTGATTTATGCTGAAAGTAATATTAGAGGTCACAATCTCTGATCCTCTCTGCAGACTCTTCGGTGAGTCAGATTAATCCACTGTTTCTACGTCAGAGAGCAGGAAGGAGGAGCTGCTCACGACTCGCTGCATGCGGCTCGTCACGCTCCCTCTCTCCCTCACACATCCGCTGTGTTATGACATCCTATCCCCTTCTCCTGCCATGGCAACGCTCAGCTGACCCGGTCTTCCACGTCACAGAGTGCTCTCGCTTTCCTTTCGTTTTCTTTCCATCCGTTACCTGGACTACAGTCGTCTCTCACAGCTCCTGATTCTCTCCATGTCCATCAGTGCTGCTCAGAAGGCTCTAGAATGGCCAGCCAAAGTACATCTTTAGTCCTGCATCACATGCAGAAGCACAGCTACCTATTTAAAACATTCAGCACATAATGCACAGGAAGGTTTTCTTAGTAGCATTTCTTTGTAAAAGTAAAATAATCACATCATCGTTTATTTCACAGCAGCCAAACTGGTAAAAATGTACAAAAACAACCACAATTATTTCAGACATTGACTTGACAGCATGGTCCAGTACATAACAGTTTCCAGGTCATTTTGTAAATAAATCACAGAGCCAGGCTTGTGACATCATACAGTGGGATCATATCTGAAAGGAAGAACCAAGAACCATTTAATTCGTTCTTTCCTTCGCCATCTGCTTTTCCTGATGTGGCTTGCAGTGGCATCAGGCTGAGAAGGTCAGTCCGGTCTTCTCTGTCCTCAGGCACAGACTCCAGACATTCCCGAGCTAACTGAGAGACAGAATCTTGCCAGCGGGATCTGGCTCTGTCCTGGGCTCTCTGAGCAGCGGGGCGTGTACGACACAGCTCTTCGGTGTCTTTCTAAGATGCCCAAACCACCTCAACTGGCTTCCCTTGTTTTGCCGGAGCAGCAGCTTAAATGTTATACGTGACATTTCTGCGTGAAATTTGACCCTGATACTAATGCATACCAGCCATTTTTTATTTACTGTACTTTAAGCTTCACCTGGGGAAATAGTTTACAAATGTTATTGCATACAATTATTAGTTACATGTCTCTTGCTCTTTGAACCGGACACATAATAGATTCTTTGGTATTTTCATGCACGTTGGAGCCTGTTGGTGAATGTTGTGCATGCTGTTGCATGTTGTCCAACACAGCCAAGTGTTTGCTGTAAGAGCACAAGAGACATTTTTGACAGATTCACAAATGGCCCTGTGTTAAAATGGCTAAAACAAACATTCACTGCTTCCTAATCATGACATAATGAGAGTGGGACTATGACAGATTGTCAACAACCTGCTCTCTCTCTCTCGGTTCTTATATCAGCGTGATCAGAGGCGTGGAAATTTGGATAGTCTGTAACACAATTAGAAAGGCTAAACGGCAGTGTGCCTCTTACCAACACACACACACACACACACACACACACACACACACAGGCTACAGAGGAAACTCTTGCACCCGACAGGGGTTACGCTAATCAGCATGATGATTAAAAGGCATTAATAAACAGAAATGATAGTCGATCAGATTCATCACAGCTCTATTCAAGCCGCTCTCTCTCTTTCTCTCTGTGTGTAAAAAGCACCAATGGGAGCAGGTGTGCTGCTGTTGCTGGGCAGTGCGATGTCAGGATGAATCAGGACCGAAGCTTCAGTGAGGCTGCAGAATTGAGTCGTGCTACAGCAGCAAAGCAGGGAGTCTCTCATCTGCAGCACAGAAATAAAACAACGGAGAGACTACAAGGCCTAGTACACAGGGCTCTTTAAACGTTTATCTCTGCACCAGCATCTCGGAGTTTAAAATACTTCAGCTCACAATATAGTGTGATATGGCCTACTAGCCAACGCGGGTGCACTGTATTTAACACGAACTGCTTCGTTCAAAGACAAATGTATGTTTAACACTTAAATACTGGATTATTTCACAATCCTGTGGTCACAGGAACCTGGAGCCCATCCCAGGGGTCTCAGGGCACAAGGTAGGGGACACCAAACATGGACTGGGTGCCAACACATTAGAGAGCACACACACACTATGGACAATTTTTTACTTACAATGCATGTCACTGGACTGGGGGAGGAAACCAGAATACCCAGAGGAAACCCCTAAAGCAATATGCAAACTCCACACAGAGGGCAGAGGCAGGAATCAAACCCCAACCCCCAGGTTATATTTTACATATAAATTCCTTACAAAAATACTTTAACGACACTATAGTGTCAATAGAAGAAAACAAGCCCATAAAGTTTAAAAGAATACAATATTTTAGGGATATAAAGCATCATAGTAAAGAAATAAATATCTCTGTAGGAATGTGATGATCCCTGAGTATCAAGGATTACTACATCCATTAGACAGACATTAGACTGAGATACTAGGTCAGTATTAGGCACATAGGAGGACAAATCAGTAGCCCAGGCACTCAGGACTCAGCAGATTTAGTGCTTGGGCTACAACTTCTTTTAAGTCATAGCTGTCTAGTGGAGACACAGGCTTAAAAAGCAGAAAAAGAACACGAGTATGTTTCCAAACTACATTACATATACCACTTTTAAGCCTTATAACTAGAACATGAGACTGGGCAGAACTTTCACTAGTCTGCTGTGCTAGCTAACATTTTTTATTTACCCCAGGGGCAGATCTGAATTAAAAAACGCCTCTGAGTTAGGTTACAAGGTCAAAAATCAGAAAACAAACAAAAAAAGGATGCTTTCTGTTAACCAAGAGCTATAAACCACACATATTAGACACAGAGAGAATCTGTAAAATGGACTCAAATATGTGATATTCATGAGGAAAACAATTTATAGAAAAACCTGAAGAAAATGGTGCAGTATTTTGTAAGTTACATGGGCGTGTGGAAGCCTACGGGCTTAAGCCTGCCCAGAGCCAGATGGTTGGCCGATAGACAATGTTACTACGTCTCTCTATGATCAGTCTGGGATTATCCTGTTATGTGCTTTAGATGCCTGAGGATTCACAGCAGTTAAAACAAAACAGGTCCTACAAATCCCCACAGCAACACCGAGGGAAAGGGGGAGAGATATTACTGTCACAGTGATCTCAGGGCCACACACCTGTGCCAAGCCACCACTCGCTCCATGTGGACTTTTTAGGAAAAGGTTGATGGCGTAAGCTCTCTGTCTTGTTTTTTAAGGCTAGCTTGATATAGGCAAAGCTATTGCTTATGATTCAACTCCGTGAATAGGTTCGGTGAGACTCTGGACGCTGGGATATTTAAGTTGTGATAAACCATTACCCCTGATTACAGAGTGGAAGCCAACAGTGTGAAAACCTGCCATTTTGAGTATCTTCACAGACAAACCTGGAGAACGGAAGAAACCGATAGCACGCTGCAATGTTCACAACTATAAACGAGTCTCTAAGCCCTGCCACAGTTCTTAAAGCCTGATTACAGCTCATGGACACCATTACTTTCATCTCTGTAAATTCCTGCCTATTGCGAGTTGCAAATAAACAATGCATGGCCTGGCAAACAGTGACTCAGCCCTCTGAATAATGTTTACCCTGGATAGCACATGGATAGCGCCGTCAGATCCACGGCACAGAACACATAACGGCCTGCTCGTAAAAACGCCCCTGCGCTTTCATGGGAGCAGAACCTGCTGCGCAAACGCCGAGCCAGAAAGCAGAAGCATTTGACGACGGCAAGTAAGACAAGACTCGCCACATTGTCCTGCTTTATCTGAGCAAGGAGTATTGAGCAGTTCATTAACATGCTGAAAATAGCACGCTAGACACCTCCTGCAGAGCGCGGGTCACCCGGGTCCGGCTCTCAGCACTGCGGGCAGTGTTTAAGAAACTTAAATTAGGCATGATGACAGAAGGAAATAAAACTTTTTGACCTAACAATGTTCACCCTGTGACCAAGTGATTGCTTTAAAGTAGTCCTCGAAGACAGGGCTCTGCTCTTAGACTTTTAATTCACTGCATTGATAGTAAAGTGTCGATTAGTGCACACTTAGCGGCCACTTTAATAGAAATGCCTGTACACAATGTTACAGTGGCAGACACAAGACAAATGCAACAGTTAACATGTTCACTTCAAATCAGAATACAGAAAAAAAAAATGTCATCTCAGTGACTTTGACCTTGACAGACATGATGGTTTAAGGATTTTTAGGAGCTTTTAAATTAATGCAGATTGACGTGAAAAACAAAAAACATCCAGTGAGTGCCAGTTTGTGGCTGGAAGCAGACTGTCGATAAGAGCGGTCAGTGGTGAATAGCTAGACAAGCTGCTTTTGAGCAGCTTACAGAAGGTCACCAGTCCATTCTTTTACAACCACAGTGAGGAGAAAAGCATCTCAAAGTGTACACAACCTTAAGGCAGATGGGCTACAACAGCAGAAGGCAATACTGTTCTCCACTTCAGTCAGACAAGGAATATTAATCTGAGGTTCAGGAAAACTGTACAGATGAAAACTGAAAAATGTCACCTGATCTTTCTTGAACTGGTTTTGGTGAGTCCAGTTATGTTGAGCCTGCGCCCACTGTAACAGATGATCTCAAAGTGGCCGGTGAATGTGTATAAATCTTTCTCCATACAACACCTCAAGCCTCTTGTTACAGGCTATAAGTCATGCATGGAACAAATCAATGCAGCTCTAAGCTGATGGCAAGAGATCTTACGCTCTTATATAGCCTGACAGAATAGGCTATAGCTCCAGTACTGTATTAACACCTCACTGATGCTTCACTCCATCACATTTCTTTTCTACAACAGCTAATGTCAGAGACCCAGGTGGAGTAGCAGAAGGTGCAGCAACTGGGTTTGACTCACCTCACACACCTGCCTGCAAGTTTACATGTTTTCAACGTATTTATTACTGCGCAGATTTTACCTCATTTTCACCCAATTTCCACCGATCAGCTAGCTCTCACTCATCCCTTACAAACCAGTGATGTGCAGCTCTGCCACTGCATCTTTTTCACCTGCTGCTCATCTAACCAGCATGCCAATCACGCCTAGCAATGATGAGGCAAGTCTTGTTTATTATATATTTCTGTACTCTCTCTCTCTCTCTCTCTAATTATTTGCGGCACATTCTTATTTCCATATAAAATAATAGTGTAATCTGCATTTAAAAAAAAAAGAAAACTAGCTGAACGTTGCCATGGTTACCTCCTGAAAGATGCAAGCATTTTTTATTTATTTTTTTTGTCTGTCATATGAAAAGCGCTGCTGAGTGAGGCAATTCTGACCTTTCATACAGGAAGCAGAGAGACGGAGAGATGGAGAAGGAGGCAATTTGCCACCGGCCGTTTGAAAAGCCTCGATTTGGCCTTGAATTGCCCGTAGAGTTTCTTTACATTAAAGCCCCGCCCCCCAGGGCTGCAACCCACCATGATCAGGGTCAGGCATTTATTATTTAAATGGTTCAGGCAGATCACTAAGATGCCTGCGCTGTTCTCATCACTGTATTAGAGATACTCAGAATCCAATCTCTGCTATATAAAGGTCACATTTCAAGTCTGTTCAGCACTGTTCGAGCACATCCACTCTCTCTCTCTCCTGAGATTAACGCGAGCACAGGTGAACCCTACCTCCATGCACTTCGTTCTGCGTGATTCAGCACTTCTCGAATCACAATCGCGACAGGTGCGGAGTGAAGCGAGCGTGGGCAGCTCACAACGACAACGCAACACCAAGAAGCTGAAAGCGAAATGATGCTGTTTAGACATTAACTTGACAGCTATGACGTTCAGCAAAGCCTCGGAGAAGCTACCACTGCAAGGCTCCCAAAGCCGTTGTGCATATCCAGACGAGCTGGCCACAATTTGCTCGAACAACACGCTCCATCACAACACCTCACACACACGGACATACCTAGAGATGTTATTTTTATACTACGAGGCAGGATGTATGATGTGGAGGGAGCTACCGGGAATGAAAAAAATGGCACAGCTGGACATCTAAATCAGTTCTGGCCACTGTTCTCGAGCCAGGTAATCATACACTGCAGTACTCTTAAGCACCTGGCTCAGGTTTTAAATGTAAGAATTGTGCGAACAGAGTCACCAACCTCCGTGCAAACAGGGAGTGGCATGGCTAACATCTAAGCAAAGGAAAACCGGTTGCTGATTGCTATTTGCCAAATGCCTACGCAAACGTCTTCCTGCTAATGGCTCAGAATTGAGGCTTTTATATTTGCTGGTTACTGTAGCTGAGTGAGTGATCATGTCCCACAGCAAATAAGAGTCTTTTGAGTGTCCTTAAGCAGTGTGCAAAACGAAATGAAACACTACCTGAAGTGAATTAGGAGGTAGGAATTTATTTCCTGGTCTTTCCAGCTGTTTTTTTTTTTTTTTTTTTGCTTTTCACGAATGCTTTCAGCAGAACAAAAGGGACAGGGAGTACTGTTATTAGAGGGGGAGGTGTGTTGTGCCACATACCATCAGTATATCTATACAACACTGTAGAAACACCAGATTCACATTTGCAGTTAGATTACATTTTTCATACTTTGTCTCCCACACACTCACTCTAATATAACATTGTTGGCTATTTCCACTCACTTCTGAAAGACTGTAAATAAATAATGCCATGCCTTGAATATATAGCCCCCCCAAGTACAAATTAAAATAAAAGCTTGTGATACACCACTTGATTGAATTGATATGGCAACATCAAAACTGTCATTTATGCACATCATGAGATGGACCTCACACAGGGCACATACAAACATCTTGGGCTCATTAAAATTGCATAGTTTGTTCCATTACACACTGACCATGACAGCCTTGCTGTTACATTTATTAGCCTTCCGCCAACTTGCCTCCATCAAGCAACAAGAAGGGCCTCTGGAGACATGATAATCGAGCACGAGCACACCGCAGCACCTGAGCAGACAGAGACGAGAGGAATCGGAGAGAGTAAGTGAAAGAACATGAACGTGGGGGGTGCAGACTAACATGAAAAGAAAAACAGAGAGAGGAAAAGGTTATAGCGCCTTTACGATTTTGAGTCGAGCCAGGCTGAGAGTGTCAATTATTCAGCGATGCTGCTCTAGGCACCTTCTGACGTCATCTGCAATCGTCGGTGTGCGTGTGTGGCTAAACCACGGTCAACACAATGCTCTCAGCCATACAACGGCAAACGTCTTTCAATAAAACAATCTAAAGAAGCCTTTTTATACCAACAAGCTCCAGAAAGAAAGGGGCCTGAAATGACAGCCAGAAATGACGTCACAGCCACACTACAGTATCTGCGGTTATTGTGGGCACAAGTTCTTTGCTTAGAATAGAGTCTATAAAAGGCATTTACATAACCTGGTGGGTACAATCCTGAGCTTCATGCAAAAGACAGATATGTAAAGTGCATGCGCTGCAGACACAAAGCTGTCTGCGCTCCCATGATTAGCTCATCAACTAATAATTGATAAGAAGCATGAATTGTCTGATGTCAGTCAGGCCTTCAACTCTACAGTAAGGTTACATTCACCTCCTTTCGGCTCGGGTACGGTCACACATCGTTTTCACTTATCCGAGGAACACTGGCTTAAAAAAACATCCTTTTGCTTTTTATATTCTTCTGGCCACTGCCAGACTTAAGCATCTCTACATCAGCATGTCTACAGCCTGACAAGCACTAACGTGAGAAACAGAATACATGCGGGTCTCACTGTTTTCCCTCTCTTGAATATTGAACACATAAATATGGCATTGGCGACAGTCACCGCTCTGCCCTTTTAACAGCTGACGGAGTGAATGGAAGATCAGAGACAGCTGATTGCAGCGTCTGTGTGAAACATGCTGGCATGAGCGAGGCTAAGCTCAGCTTTGATTAAAGCCATGGGCTAGAGGCAAGATTTAGAGCGATGGAACCCTGGCACTTGAAAGGCTCCCACCAAATAAATAGGACAGTTACTTTTTAATTTGCAGGCAATCTGATAAAGAGACAAAAAAGAGAAAGGTGCCAGGATACTTAGGAGGAACCTCAGCCAACGCCGGCGAAATGAGCCGGTTTTTAAATGCCGTCTTATTTTCTAGGAATTTATCTTTTAACTAATTAAACAATTCGTTTTATTCACTGAACATCCACAGGAACCAGAACACAAAACATACCTGTTATAATTCAACCAGGAACGCCAGGAGCACAACGATCAGTCTTGGCCTTTGGGATTTTCAGCATTTATGTGAGAGCACAGACACACAAACACACACAATACTCAAACCTCACTGGTCAGGAAGCAGCAGAAGGAAAAAATACCAAATAAAGAAAAAGAGTGTGCACAAAAACTTGCACTGTGATTCAGCAATGTGTACAATACATGAATATTTGAAGTTATTTTACAGTATAATGGAGTTGACGTTAACCAAAAACTACCAAGAAGTCATTAGACAATTGGCTACTCAGTTGTTCCATACCCAGGTGTGTGTGTGCGTTTGTGATTTTGGATTCACAGAAATGAACACAAAATCGAGCAAACTTCCTGCTATTCGTCGAAATCTATGGCAATGTCTCAAAATTGCCATATATTTTCTGCAGATTTGGGAAAGGTGCGACTTGTGACATTGCCACAACGTATTCAGCCAAAGCTTCAATCCATGTGTTTCGAACATGAGTTAAGCTATCATAAAGAATAATTACATTCTTACATTGGTAAAGGGTTAATAGAAGAATCCTGTGTTTGCAATTCCACCAAAACAAGTAGTTTCACAAATTTTTGAAATGGCTACAGCAAAAGAAGTATTTTTTTGCCACAAAAACTGTAGCTGTGTATGTCTTAATCTCAATTCTCAATATTCTATAAGAGCTGAAACTATAGAGGCCATTAAAGCAAGCCCAACAAAGTGACCCCTTCACAACAGATGTCCAGGTTAAGAACAAATCAAAGTCAGCATACAGTCAAACACACAGGGTTTATCGCAAGCATTAATAACCATTAATAACATGATCTGAACCATACCACCTTGTCTTGAATGCATGCTTGCCAATGGACCTGGTTCTCCTACATGATGATGTGACAAAAGCAAAAGTATATAAGACTATATCATCTGCTCAACTAAATCCTTCAAAAACCACTGGCTAAGTGCTTCACAGTGCAGTAGGATGATGATCAAGCAAACTTCCATCAAGCAAACAACCCAAGACTTTGTAGAAATGAGATGGTCAGGTCAGTCAACTGACCTGAATCCATTTGAGCATGCATTTCACATTCTGATGCTAAAACACCGCAAAAACAAGCAGGCACTGAAGACAGCAGGCCTGGCAGAGCATCACCAGGGAAATAAACCCAGGGTCTGATGATGTCTATCCAGTCTTAAAGTTTCAACTGCAAAAGATATGTAAAAATATATGGCTATATTAAATTTTCCCATCATTTATGGTCTATTTAAAGGGGAGGAACATGTATAAAAATAACTCATTCTTATAGCGTTCATCAGATGTGAATGTAAATAGTTGGAAATATCAATCAACTCCAATATACTGCAGTCGACAGCTGTAATGATAACTTTGTCAATCTATGGACTCGACTGTGTATTGTTCAGATCTTGTCTGTTAGTTGATGTATCTGCTTCATCAGCAGAGAACAATATAATGCTTTAGACACAAGCACAATTAAACCTAATATGTACCAGAGGCAGGATGCCCTATGCGCCCAGAACATCACCTTAAAGCACCACACCATGTTCATCTCATCACTTATCTGTACTTTACTTCATTACCGATTCAGTTAGCTGTTTTAGATGACGGGTTAAACACACACACAACCATGCAATACCAGAGTTCAAGTGCTGTGCACCAGCCAATTAAAATGAATTAACATCCTACTTGTGACAGCCCTGTAGTTAACATTATGACAGAATGCTTACATAACCCAAGAGAAGTGTATAGTGAACAACAAACGCTAAATACTGCGGCGAACAACTCGATAATCCTTTAGGTCGTCATTCACAAAACATACAGAGGTTCTGCCATCTTCGCAAGAAAGAGACGCAGAATAAAGTGAGAAAATCTGACACCAAAAGAAGGCTTAGGAGGATATTGATTCCCTCACTGTGAACGATCCCTGATTTCATCTCTGCATGACGAGGTTAGATCCTGACCACTTCGGCACTCGTGCAGCTATGCCACTGCGTAAGCCTTTAAGTGAGAACTGGAAACCCGACATGACAAGTGATAAAATGTCAAATAAGATCGCTTCAGGAGATAGCCAGTTGAAATGTCGACAATCCCACAGGCCTTTGTGGCCAGGAGCCAAGGAATGGATGAAACACTGTATACTATGCTACAGCCAGTTGTGCGAGTCTGTGAGCTCAGGCATGCAGAAGAGGGCAGATAGCGCTGTCTTTTGAGTGGGTTACGCTGCCCTGGAATGCAGGAATATGGCAATTTGAAAAGATGTGGTTGGCTTGTTTCATGTGTCCCAGAGGAAGTACACATGAGAGGAAAAATAATAAAATACTTTTACGCCATTTGACAGACGGTCTTATCAAGAGTGACTTACAATTATCTACAACAGAGCAGCTGAGGGTTAAGAGCTTTGCTCAAGGGCCCAGCAGGGGCAGTTTGGTGGGAATTGAACTCACAACCTTCTGATTAGTAGTACAACATCTTAACCACTGAAAAATGGCTGACAAAACAACAACATGGGTTTACCACAAACTAGGAAGGATGCTTTGGATTGCAATTTCCACGAACAGCTTCGCAACTCAAGTCTCCATCAGTGACCAACTGATAATTTCAACAAGACAGACTTGATGTTAGAAATGAGCTGAATATCCTGGAATTGAACATATAGTACACAGTTATAAAAGAAATGACACTGTCTGGCGTCACCTAGATGAGGATGCGTTCCCTTTTGAGTCTAGTTCTTGCTAATATCCTATCAGGGACACAAGATTTGCTCCTGAATTTATATTTCTCTGTAAAGCTGCTTTGCGACAGCGTTCTGAACTAAACGTAAATGGGGTGTTTTGACAATTGCAGAGATGAAATTAGAATAGAAACGATATATGTTTCTCTGTACACTGATACCAAAAATATCAGCCAGATATCGGTTATGTAAGACGCATTACTGCTGAAACAATATGAACACATGGGAAAGAAGTAAAATTGTAGACTGCTGAATTTTCTAAAATTGTAATTTAGGGTCACAAGCAAAACAATACATTATCAACTTGATATCCTGAGGGTCAGGTACACAGAGTGTCCACTTTCCAGAAATAGATCCGTGGCTTTTGTTTTTCCTGTGCCAGAACAGGAGGCTCATGTATCCAGTCCTTCATCACTAGCAGCTTAATTAGCCCTGATGATACAGTCAACACTGAAGGCTGACTAGTCTAGCAACAGGATGAAACAAAGAGGATAAAATATTATATATATATATATATATATATATATATATATATATATATATATACACACACACACACACACACTTAAGCTAGCTTCAGTCACTGCTAACATGGTTTCATGTTACTGGATCAAAAGGACATTGTGATGTACTGGGTATTAATTAGGCCAGTCTCACACTTTAAGTACTCATTACAGTGTTGGAAACATTACACAGACACCTCTGCCCACACTGTAGCAGTAATGTCTTCAATGTGGAAAGACTTTACAGTTCAAGAGAAGAACATTACTAAAGGAAGAGTAAATGACTGATCTGGTGATCAATGATGTTCATTAAGCACTAGTCTTTACATCCTATTATCTAGTGCTAAATCAGACGCAACACTCTGAGAAAAAAATCAATCTGCCCTGTAGTAACCACCCTGAAAATAAATAAAGATGTGTTAACCAACCAGGAAACGTCTATAAAAGTAAATAAACCAAGGATTACATCAGTCATTGATAAGTGGAAGCAAAGGTAGGCATTTGAACAAACATTTCCTCTTGACGGTCGACTGGCTTCGTGGGCTACGGTGTAATTTGCTATTCTCGCAATACAACACTATAAAATAAACAGTTTTATATAAGAAGGAGCTTTTTATTTTTGTCACATATGCACATACAGCACAGTGTAATTCCTTCTCCACATACGCCAGCTTTGGAGATTGCGGTCTTGGTGCATTGTCAGCCATGATGCAGTGCCTCTGGTGCAGAGAGGGTTAAGGGCCTTGATCAGGGGCCCAACGAGATCGATATTAGGTGAAACATAAGCATTTTGTTCACAAGCAGGAACAGAGCGCAGAGCCGAGGCTCTTATAGATTCTTTTTTTTAATGCGTGCCGAGTGCTGTGATTGACAGCTGATACAGACAGCTAGTTTCCGCTTCATCTTCCTCATCATCAGTTTGAATGACTATCAGTTGGTGTATGTATTGGCTAAAGTACATTCCATCAAACTTTCATTAACGGTCAACAGCAGCATCATTTTTACTCTCTGACACGCACTGGTGTGAGTAGAGTCAGAGTACCGTTCTCAAACACTGAGTACTTTTACAATTTAGACCAAAGGTCCTTGAGAACTTGGAAACAAAAAGTCTAAGGTAATAAGCTCAGTTAGAAATTAATTTACAATTTGCAGTACAGCACAGTGTAATTCGTTCTCCACATACGCCAGCTTTGGAGATTGCGGTCTTGGTGCCTTGTCAGCCATGATGCAGTGCCTCTGGTGCAGAGAGGGTTAAGGGCCTTGATCAGGGGCCCAACAGAGGCAGCATGGCAGTGCTGGGGGCCACCGCTGCCCCTTTCTATAACTACAAAAGTAGCTCTCTACATAGATAATACTACTAGAGTATGCAGAAATGTTTTTCTGAGAGAGACACATGCCTGAATGTAGTGCTGCTGAGGGTGATGACTTCCTTAAGAACCAAAAGCACCAAAAACCAACTAAACAGGTTTCCTTATGACTTTGTTCTAGGTTAAAACCAAATGCACACATGGAACTGACCGGTGCTCAGGTACGATCTGACCCAGACGGATGTAACCGATCAGTCGCAGAAGCACGCAGGATGGCCTCAAGCCTGTAAGGTAACGACGTGATTCGGCATTTTCCTCAGGCAAGTTTCCACATTACAGCACACCACAGAGGCACGGCCCGATGACGATGCTTAAAAACATTTGTTTATTACCCAACACCAAGAAACAGAAATGAAGGCAAATACAAATGTTCAGGTCTCGGTACTGACCGCCGTCACTGTTTCAAAAACATCCTCGGCTTGGACTGCACCTTATAGCGAGAACGCCAAAATCCACTGCTAAACACTGAGCTTCATTTGTTGACAGAAACCTGTGTGTATATAAACACCAGGTTCACTTTTCCCCCGCTCTCTGTTTGCCCTAGTAACAGAACAATAGATGTATTAAAAAATAAAAAAAATACACAGAACAGGGGAAACAGCTCAATTTATCCCGATTCCACACACACACACAAGAACAGTAATCATGACCAGCGTTAAAGACACAGAGCCTTACATAGTGCGTTTTACATTATATTAGGAACTGGAAGTAGCTGGCTGTGCCTTGTGGTGAGAAATGGCACAAACAGCTCTTCGCAAAATGTCTGTGGCTGCAACTGGAGACCACACTGTGAGCCAGCTGAGGTCTAGATATGAGCTGCTGATGCTACATCAAAAAAAACAACAACAAATAATTCAATGGTACAAATGAACAGCGTAGTTGAGGGTGATGAGAACAAGATGATTAGAAGTGGTGTGCCTTACCTCTCGCCGTCAGCTTCTTTGTGTTGATGATTTTAGCAGCGTATTCCTGCCCGGTTGATTTCTTCACACATCGCCGGACGACGGAGAAGGCACCCCTGTTTTTAAACAAAACATAGTTGCATCAAAACATGTGGCGCTTTTCTCTGATCTGGAATATTTAACACAATATAACATCGTCAGTCACTAATGTTAGCTTGAGGTAATATTAAAAACCACTGAGAGAAATGCATTGCAGCCTGCGCGGGATGATCATTTCTGGACAGGCTGGTCATATCGAACGATACGATTCACCATACTAAATCTGGAAGATGAAGGCTATACAATATGAATTAACAGAATATTTTCGTTTTTTTTCCTTATCTCTATCCATCATGGACAATAATCATGATTCCCCATGAATGGAAAAATTCCTCTGAGAGCTCACAAAATTTTGTTTTCTTCATCAATCCAAGAACAATGCAGTACAGAGGGATTTTATATTAACCATGTATGATCATTACATGATGGATATCTTGCTTTTAACCATCATTCATCTTCGGTAAGCACTTTATACTGCTAAGGGTGGATCCGTAGTCTATCCTAAGGACGCTGCCATCAAAATGGGAATAGACCATGGATGAGGCATTTAACAAAGCCAATCTATCTGCCAGTGTTTGTGAGACAGGAGGAAACTGGGAGGAATATTTTTTTACTTTACAAAAAGTAACCTGAGCTCAGGATCGAACCAGAGACCCTGGAGCTGTGAGGCAGAAACCTGACATGCTGCAGCTCTGTGAAGGCCTGCATTGAACATATGACAAACTGTCCTGTTTTGCAAAAGTTTCTCTCATGCATCAGAAAACGCCCGTGTGTACGGTATGTAGCAGGCATGTTTGCAGAAGGAGATCGATATTAGGTGAAACATAAGCATTTTGTTCACAAGCAGGAACAGAGCGCAGAGCTGAGGCTCTTATAGATTCTTTTTTTTAACGCGTGCCGAGTGCTGTGATTGACAGCTGATATAGACAGCTAGTTTCCGCTTCATCTTCCTCATCATCAGTTTGAATGACTATCAGTTGGTGTATGTATTGGCTAAAGTACATTCCATCAAACTTTCATTAACGGTCAACAGCAGCATCATTTTTACTCTCTGACACGCACTGGTGTGAGTAGAGTCAGAGTACCGTTCTCAAACACTGAGTACTTTTACAATTTAGACCAAAGGTCCTTGAGAACTTGGAAACAAAAAGTCTAAGGTAATAAGCTCAGTTAGAAATTAATTTACAAATATCCTTGAGTGAAAAATTTGAGAAGGCGCTCTGTGACAGCTTTGCATAAAGGATTATTGATGGTCCAAATAGCTGCACTTAAACTTCCAGTAAAAGTGGAGAAGCGTGACATAATTGATTACGATATTGATATTATATCATGTAACACAGCCCTACACCAGCGAGAAAAAGCTCGCTCATCATAGACTGTTTTATTAACAGATAGCATTAATTATTTTATAAATATAAATCATTTAAATACAGTCCCCCCTTAAAGGGTTGAAACAGAAAGGCCAGTTCATTTTGTCTGTGCTACACAACTAAGACATTAAGAAATATTGGTGGTAATATTCTTTTCGCCCAGGTTTGCCCTGTGAGATGGACTGCTTAAATAAACTCTGAATGTCTATGCCCTGGGTTTAGCACAGGAAGACTGAGTTTGTTGTTAAAAAAGGATAAACCCACTTAAAGACCAGAAGGCTGTATATGGGAGAAGAGGCAAGCCATTTTAAAGCAAGGGAAAAATCAATCAGAGCCAGAATACGAGCAGTGGTCATAGCCGATACAACAATTTGGAATGTCCTGAAAAGAAAAGCCATGGAACAGTTCGGCTAAGGAAAACGGCAGCAGCTGATGACAGACACAGTGGCCGTGACATCAACAACAACCTCCACAGGGCAGGTCAAAAACATACGAGCTTATCTGTCAATCACAGTGGAGCGCAGTGTCATGGCTCTTTCTGGAACACTCTCACTGATCTCTATTGATGAGGGCAATCATGATGAGAAATTTATCCAGTCTAATTTGTGAGGAACTTCATCACGCAGCAAGACAAAGACCTAACACACACTGCCAACAAAAACAGAGGACTTCATCAGGGGTGAAAAAGTGGAAGGTTTTAGATTGGCCATGTCAATCACCAGACCTTAACCCAACTGAGCAGCATTTCACCAGCTAGAGATGAGACAGAAGGAAGAAACTTGCAGAAACAAACAACAACTGAAAGAAGCTCTGGAAAACTATCACAAAATAGCAGGTCATCAACTTGATGCAGTTATTGCAAGCAGGGGATGTGCAACCAAATAAATGTCATTAACTTTAAGCCTAACTGTTCCAATAGTTTTGCTCCACCAAAATCAGGTGATCTGACATCAAAGGTATCTCCAAACAGTAACTCGTCTGTCGGATCCCATCACACGGGCCAGCCATCGCTCCCCATGTGCATCAATGAGCCTTGGCCGCCAAAGACCCTGTCACCGGTTCACCACTGTTCCGTCCTTTGACCACTTTTGATAGATACTGACCACTACAGACCGGGAACACCCCACAAGAGCTGCAGTTTTGGAGATGCTCTGATCCAGTTGTCTAGCCATCACAATTTGGCCTTTCGTCAAACTATATATATATATATATATATATATATATATATATATATATAAATAAAATACCCTTATTTATAGTCATGTCTATTTTAAGCATTATCTGCACATTTATTCCACATGCATTTTTCTTTTCTTAAGATTTGCAAGGCAGATTTCATGGATTGCATCAGTACTAAAGTACTACTTTAAAAGCATAGCCCTACTAATAAACTAATTCAATATTAAGCTCATCATTCAGTTGCATACAGTCAAATTTTATTAGAGCCATAGAGGGGGTTTTTTTCTCCCCTGAACCTTCCAGTGAAAGAACACAGTAGATCCAACATGACATCATTTATAGTCATGCAGGTTCGGATTAAACCCATTAAATTCAAGTAACCAGTATAACCAGCTAAAAATGACATGAACTCAAGTACAAATGAAATCCTATGGCTTTTCTTTTCACTGGAGCAACCCCGATAAATCCCTGACCCCCCCCCCAGAAACACTGTTCTAGTCTATAACCTATAGACATCGCTGAACATGTTGTGTAGCAGTACGGAAAGTCACGGAGATTTGGATTAAACCCATTCAATTCAAGTGACCAGCTAAAAATGATAGAAACTCAAGTATAAATGCTTTTCTTCACTGGAGCAACACCGATAAATCCCCCAGAAACACTGTTCTAGTCTATATCCTATAGATAACACTGAACATGGTGGGGGTGAGAAGGAAGTGTGTAGCAGTAGGAAAAAGCCATGCAGAGCTGGTCACTGCACTGATGCTCACTGAAATATGAATGCAGAGATGGAGGAGGCCAGGCTGAGTGGGCAGCAGTGGCCTACTCCACCCGCACTCTGCTGGCTCCATCCCTGCATTCATACATATACATGCATTATATATATATATATATATATATATATATATATATATATATACGTACTACACACACACACATATATTCCACATGCATGTTAAGGGCGTGATGAAAACCAGTGTTGTCTGTGTGCGTTTAGATAAATCGACACATTTCCGTATTAGAAAGAAAAAGTGTCTAAGAGACCACACATGACTCCTAACTGCAGCACGAGCTCTCAACATTTTCCGCTTTAAGGCTAACTTAGCCATAGCTTCTCTCTGCAGAAAGCCTCATATCTTCTATCCTTCAGCTAACAAAAAAAATTAATGAAAAATAAAATGATAACCCGAGCAGGTCACGTTAACGAGTTAGACCACAGGTTTGAGTTTATCTTCATACTAACGAGAGTCCAGTGAGAAGCGTTCAGCGACAGCAGAACGCCTTTCTCGGCTAGTTTATTACACAGCAGCACACTCGAGCTAGCACCATCCTCTGCATTACACATTATTACACACATATTTATATATATATATTTTTTTTTTGTCAGAGTCGTTTTATTTCAAACCATTGAGCATGCCTCATGCGAGCGGTCCATATGGGTTTTGACAGGTGAACGTTACACGAAGCAAATCAGCACGCCTGCAGACGTTTAACGCTAATAAAGCCACGCAAGAGCTAGCTAACGTTAACCAAATAAAAAAAGAAAATATACAGCGTCTGGTCGTTCTTGCTTACTTTCCAAGCTCTTCATAAAGCTGATATTCGTCCGTAAACCTCGTCGAGGTTGGAATTGTAGCCATGTTGTACTGATAGATCGCCCCTCTCTCTCTCTCGTGTCTCGGTGACCGCCTCGCTCGCTCGTTCAGGTTTCGGGAGCTGATCTCGGTCGCGCGCGCGCGCACACGCGTATACACACAGACACATACACAGTCAGCCCGAGCTGAACTGGGTTTTTTTTTTTTTTTTCCTCTCCACCCGTATACCAACAAATCCCTCCCTCCTACGCTACGATTGGCTGTTCTCGACAAAGACCGCTGCCTGCGTAGCCAATCCGAGTGCAAACCCTGGATAGTACTTAACGTCTGGCCAATCCGAACACAGAATATGGAATTTTTTAGAAAACGGGTAGGAAAAGAGACAGGCGTTATTCGGTTCGTGTTAATGTAGGTTGTGAATTCACGCGAGATTTGAGCCTGCCAGCGAGAAGAGAGGTGCGAGGCGCAGTTCTAATGCATAATAGCCCTTCTCCAACACCCACGACGGCAATTAGATCTCTAATCGAGTTTACTGTGGATTAAGCAGACTAGTATCCTTCATAGTTTAGAATAGTTTTGTTTTATTAAAATTTTTTGAGGCCATGTGAATTGATTCTGGGGATTTCCAGGTTTTAACATTCTTGTATTTTCTAGCATTACTACTTTCTCACGTCTTAAGCCTGTTAAATTCATGAAGAGGCGCATGCATCTTCAGTATCCACTTCATCAGAGGGTCTGGAGCACAGCCCAGGAACACTGGGCACAAAGCAGGGATACGCTCAGACTGGGACACCAGTTCAGCTCACTCTCACACACATGGGGGAATTTAGCAGAGCCCCTGGAATGTTTTGTGGTGGAAGGAGGAAACTGGAGAACCCTGATGAAACCCACACTCAAACACTTGATCAACTCATATTTTAACCTCCCTCCCCCAAACCTATCCTGTGACATTTTATGCCATGAAGGCATGTGCTAAGACACACAACACAGATACATCAATCACAGGAACTTGTCTTAAAGGCCACCACGGTCAGGCCTCTGACGTTACACATAACGCTTCCAATCAGCTCCGTATCCAGCGTCACCTCATACTCGGAGCTCTGCTATGGTGAACATTTCGCAAATGGAGTGCGAGTGAATTAGACCGTCCCTGTGTTGTGTTTAAGCAATATCTGTCGAAAGATTTTCTGCATTCCAGAAAGACAGCAAGCATTACTGAAATATGTTCATAATCCCAAAGCTGTCCCTGATGCAAGGTGTTTCTTAAGCATTCTTTTTTCCGAAGCCAGGTTTGCCGTGTAACAGCTGAGTGGTATTAAAGTGGAAATTCTGCTGCGCTCTGTGTGCAGATACTCATCTGTCCTTAATCTTGAGCTGAGATTCTGTTCATTTTAAATAACAGGCACTGCATTTAAAGAAAGCAAGACTATTTCCCAAGAGAGAGGGAGGGAGGGAGAGAAAGAGAGCGAGAGACAGACAGAGCTGCAGCAGAAGACCTACTTGTAAAGGATGATATCCCATGGGACTATAGGTTGAGCAAACTGAGCTTTCATTATGTGCCTTGTTTACAGAAAAAGAGGGGGGAAAGCAGATCCATTTCAAGATATGAGTAATATAAGTAATATGAGTAATAATATAATCGCATATTGTAATCAATATCTTTTATGGATAGCTGAAAAGCTCATTTTATTTGTCATCAATTGATAATGTTCCTGGTTGTAATGACGATGTTTCTTTGGAGAGTACGCTGTATGTGTGTGTGAGAGAGAGAGAGAGAGAGAGAGAGAGAGAGAGAGAGAGAGAGAGATGATTGAGAAAGATCGATGAGCAGCAATATCTACTACACCTCCACACCAGAGTTAAGACAATGAAAAGGCTTGACTTAACATTTATATGGATATACAATTTATTGATAGATAGATAGATAGATAGATAGATAGATAGATAGATAATTGCATTACGTATCCTAATCATAAAAACACAGGGTTGTACTTGATGCTGTTGTAAGTGAAAGTTTGCTTGGAGTGCATCACCAGAGCTCTATATTTTCTCGGAGGCATGTCGCTCTGGAAGCCTAATTAACACTGAGCGGTGTTTCTATGGCACTGTGTGTACTCTGTGTTTTGGAGCTGTGTATGGCTGATGGGTGGGAGGGAGCAGGGGGTTGTGCGAGCGTGGGCAGATGCATGCTGGGATGGGCCACACTCTCATCTCTGCATAAGCTCGGCAGCAGGGGGCTCAGCGAGGGTGGATGGCTACCTGCCAAAGAGCATCTACTCTGCAATTTCACTGCAAAAGTATTACACTTCAGCCTTCACACGCTATACTGCGTATCCCATCTGCATTCACAACCTTAAAGTGAAGCAGGATTTATTTTTACGGCTTAAAGCTCCCTGTCTTGTACACTATAAAAGGGCTGGTTAGAGGAAGTTGCTTTTTTACGCACAATTAATCCTGAACTGTAAATGTAGTTTTACTAGCAAAAGGAGTCGACCATGTCATAGCATCCAGCTATATATTAAAACAGGGTCTCCTGTCTGATTTTTAAATCACTCGATATATATGGGGTGTGGCTGCAGTTCATCTGGAACGCAAGCTTGGGGCCACACAGGCCCTTCAGAGATAAAACTGGACAGTCCTGAATCAAAGCAGCTTAACCTCATGGAGAACTTGAAGCCTTGCCCAGGAGACTCGGGGCACAAGGCAAGGTACAACCTGGTCCTCTTTCCCTCCCTCTCTCTCACACACAAACACACATTCTCAACCTTAAGATGCCTACAACACATGTCTTTGGACTGGGGAAGGAAACCAGAGGAAACCCTGAGGCCTAGGGAGAAAATGCAAACTCCACAGAGACACACACAGAAGAATCGAACCCTTAACACTGGATGTGTGAGCTAGATAAAATACAGCTGAATAAAATATGGAGGCATTTCCATTTAAATATTACAAATTATCATTTCTCAGGAAATGATTAAATGTTTTGATGAATCATGCTGTACTAGTCTTGTTCGTTAAGGGGCGGTCATAGCTCAAGTGCTTAATGATCTGGGTTGTTGATCCGAACATTGGGGCCCCTGAGCAAGGCCCCCAACCTTCCCCTGTTCCAGAGGGCACTGCATCATGGCTGAGCCTGTGCTCTGACCCCCAACCCTCCAAGCCAAGGACAGGATATGCAAAGAAAGAATTTCACTGTGAGAATTTCAACTAAAATAACTTGTCCAATTAAATGCTCTCGAGATTGTATATGCCCCACCCCTCTTGCACTTAACAGCAAACATAATCAGTGTTTCTGTGCCTTGACCATTGGAGATGATTCATTTTAAAAGTGGCTGGAATTTACGCAGATGAGACTGGCACACCACACAGGAACCTTTTACCACCTTAATGCCGGAAAGTGTCCCTACCTCAGACTGATTGAGAAGGCGGTTCTGTCTTTATAAATAGTTGATGGATTCTCCATTAGTAAGAGTTAATATTTTGTCCTGAATTCAGTTACCTCCTGGTGAAGACCACGCTGCACTTCATCACCACTGGTGCTTCTGACGGAACATGTAAACACATATCACATTATCTGAGATCATCCTGAATGAAATCATTCCCAATAGCTGGAAGAAGACTCATGAAACTTCGGTTATGTTGGTAGAAAGTAACTGCAGCTCAATGGTTTTCATGGTGATTGAGGTGTAATGACCAGGCAGAACATACCTCTCCTTTATTGTACAACTTCTCTGAACTCACGTAACCCTGACTATTCTCTCCAGCTTCTCTTTTTTACTTGCTACACTCTCGTATTCATGAGAACCCTCGATGCAACACTTATCTAGTATGCTACAACCTCCATATGTATCTAGTTCACTCATTTTGGTGCATCTTTGCACAAAACAATGAAGCAATTCAACCTGCTGTCACTCCCGTGCCTTCCTGTTTTAAAAGGAAATCAACATACAGAGGCATAAAAGCTATTTCTTGGGTCATGAACTGTTTCCTCCAAAGACAACATCCTTGAACATGCCTAGACTAGAAATGTTGGTTATCTTTCTTGCCTTGATTTGGTTGTTTGTGTTCCACTAAAACCCAGGTTATGTTCTGGGGCAAAGATTTAAAGTAGACTTGAAAATGTTTTAGCTGGTCTTTATGGAGGCTTAAAACCATGTTGTACTTGTTGGGCTATTGAGCGTATTCGTATTGTTGGTGTTGTATTGTTTCCTGGTAAAGCAAACACCGCTCTCAACAGCTGCTTTTTAAGTTCTCATTGTGCACATAATGCTTTTAGAGTAATGCATTAGGAGTGGCTAGTCGGAACAAGTGCCAAATTCTCCAAGCATTCCAGGATGATTCATGCTGTTGGAAATACAGTATGCTCTGTCTCTGTGGATTGACCTGTATGAGTGCAATCCAACACGTTTCACATGAGGCATCTCATTACCCGGTTTGATTTCCTGCCCTAGCCTTCGACCCGTGCTCAATCAGTCCGAGTTATTTAATAAGTTGACTGGAGAATGCACTTGATATGATGTAGATAGATGAACTGTGCAGTGGTCTGGATGGGATTGTGGAAGATGCAGATATACTGTAAGGAGAACGGAGCAGAGATGGAGGAGAAGGAGACGAAGGCGAGGACAGGAAGTGAGAAGTGGAATGACGTCAGCAGGTTCAAGCTGCTATTTGACTGATGAAACTCATTCACGATGCAGAGTGGAGCAAATCCTGCGCTCAGAACATCAGCAGCGGCTTTCAGGGAAGTAGTATAGTAATACAATTATGAGGCACTTACAAAAAGAAAAAAAATGACACTAATCACACTCGAAGAGCTTCCTCCATGTAGGATTTCACAACATTCTTCGGTTTGTGCAAGTAGACTTTCGTCTTCAACCCCAGATCTTCATTCAGAGACTGAGATGCTCACTGATTTTGTGGTGTTACACTTAATACTAAAACAATTGTATTGTATGAACAATACAGGAGATGAGAATTATAACCAATACCAGATTTGGACAGGACAGCAAGCCTGTCGTCTTTGTCCCTCTATGATAATAGATGACAAAAGGATATTTTGCATGAAATCCCCAAGGAAACAGGACATGTTACAGAACAACAACAGAGGTCCTGGGGACTGAAGAGAAATTGATTTTTTTTTTTTTTTTTAAAAAAGAAACAATTTGTATGCATTAAACTCAGGAGTAACTCAGGAGGAAAATGTGTAAATCATGGCTATGATGTACAGAGCATATATCCTTATTTTTTATTTTTATGATTATAATTGTCTACATTTAAGATATATGATTCTTTAATCATTTAATATTATTGAATTAATTAATTTTAATTTAATGTTAATTAATATCTTTTAGCCTGGTCAGCTTTACCACAATTCTTAAAGAAACTAAAGAAAAGAAAATTTTATTTGCCAAATTAAAAAAAGCATGGTTGGATTGATGATTATTGACAGTCTGAATATTATATAGTTTTTTTAAAACATGTCTCTATTCATTTATTTAACACTTTCAGTAATCATATTGTTATTCTTCACCTTATTTTAGGGATCATAATCCCAGTCCTGATGGAAAAAACGGGAAAGTTCTACATCATCGCTCCATGACTGATCGGATTTAATAAGGGCCTCATGATGAGGTCGGAGAAGGTGACGGCCTGGAGACAGGCCAGCTGCACCAGTTGATCTGGTCTTCTCTCTGCTTCATCACCACATCCACACAGGATGCAGTCAGAAGCTTCTCATCACTCACACTCCCTTATAGATGTGTGATCTTTAGGCACAAGGTCACGAAATATAAAAGGGGAAAAAAAAACCAGCCTTGCTTTAAATGATGAAGATTTCCAATTACCTCGTTATTTGAACTATATTTACGAAAATAGAATTCCTAGAACCAGATGCATACAATACTTCGTTTTATAAGATGCAACGATATGGACATAGACAAACTGTATAAATATGGTTCATGATTTCGATTTAAGAGAGAAGAACAAGAAGCTTCACAACCGTTTCATATGTAGCCATACAGCATCTCAGCCAGGGAGATCTTCACCATCCTCCTCCTCCTCTTCTTCTTCTTCTTTCACTGTTGCGTAACCGAGCACAGCTCATATCTCATTCTCTGACCCGATCTACTCACATAACCAGAAGAAAAAGGTGATGATAGTGGAGAAAAAGTCAATAGGTTCGGCATTATTCCTGCTAAGGTAGGCTTTATCAGCCTACAGTCAGAGACAGCAAAAGAAAAGGAGGGTGAATTAGAGAGGCGTGAGGAGGAGTGCTGAGTGCCGAGGCATGTAAAGTGTGGGAGAGAAAACTTTAGGAAAAGACTTCTGATGTTTTTGGACTTTCTCTATCCAAACATTCCACTAACTGTTTTTTTTTTTTTCCCCCCAAGGAAATGCTTCTACCATAATAGCAGTCTACTCTAATTAAAAAAAGCAAGACTTTAATTGGAAAAATCCTTTTCAGAAATAAAAAATAATCATGGAGCCTCCAGTAATCTGCTGTGTGATGAGAGGCTTGTGTTTGACCCATGAGGTTTAATATGCGCTTCAACCCAAATCTTAGCTCAAGGCAGGATTTCTTCTTCATCCTCTTCAACGGTGCAAACCACTAACATAATGAACCAAAGCCAAGGTGGTAAAGTCAGCCACATCGTCAAGAAAAAAAAAAGAAAGAAAGAAAAATAAACATCCTCATAGCTTGCTCACGTCATGTCTAGCTTTGAAAAAATATACAACTTTCAGGTTTTCTAATGTTAGATCTGACTATGGCAGGAGCAGGAGGATGAAGCATCAAGCCCTGAACAAACTCTTACACATCCCTGTGAGCTAGGCACACACAGACACTGCCCTTCATCAGTGACTGGAAAAACAAGTGGCCAAGCAAGAGTGCCAACTTGGAAGATTTTTGCCTCCCTTTCTCTTCATCTATCCATTTTTGCCTAAAAGTACAAAGCTGCTCTTTGTAGGCGTGTTCCCACTTTTCTAAACAGAGCTCTCAGTTTGCACACTTTGCAGGTTTTGAATCTAAGCTTCCAGTTGTGTCTATCTGTCACTCCTCTTCTGTCAGCATCCTCTCCTTCTTTCTTCTCCAGCCATGGCATCCAGACACCCCCGTGGAGCTGGGGGTCAGCCATTGGATCATCTGGTGGGTTTCTTGGAGGCACAGCAGTGTGGTTATACTCAGCAATCCTCGAGAGCAGAAGCTTTACCACCTCAGGCCTAGCTTGTGTCAGATCGCGTCTCTCAAAAGGGTCAGCGCTGATGTTGAAGAGCCACACAGACTTCCCACGCTGGTCTTGTCTCTTCTCCATGTCCTGCCACTGCTGTGGAGCTCCAGGCAGGATCTGTGGGGGGAACCAGTCTCCATCTCCTACGTTGCCTGTCAGGAGCTTCCAGTCACCCACTCGGATTGCTGCACGCACTCCAGTGTCCCAGATCCCAAAGCCGTTAACCATCAACAGCCTGCTATCGTTCTCTCCATGCCGCCGCGAAACAGGGTCGATGTTAAACAGGATTTCGGTACGAGGGCAAGGTAGGCCCTGACTGATCGCCCCCCAGACATTACAGCCATCTAAGTGCTGAGGGTTTGGCTCAGGAGATCCTGCCAGATACAGCAAGGTTGGGTACCAATCTGAGACGTGTATTAAAGCACGACTGATCTTCCTCTTCATCTTCAACAAAGGGCTGTGAACGAAGCCAACTGCCCGCACACCTCCTTCCCAGTACGAGCCTTTTCCTCCACGCAGGGGCCAATTGCAGCCGCCTGACAGAGGCTGGCCTCCATTATCTGAAGAGTAGATGAGTACGGAGTTGTTGTAGTAGCCTTGATTACGCATCTCTGCCACAATCTCGCCCACAGCCTCATCCACACCACTCAGCATGGCGGCGTAATGGCGCCGTGGCTGATTCCCAAGAGAAGCATAACGCTGGAGGAGATGAGCAGGAGCCTGTAAAGGAGTGTGAGCAGCCTGGAGTGCCACGTACAGGAACAGCGGCTGCCGTCTGTCATGAGCCCGCAAGATTGTTTTCACCCTGAGAAGTGTACAAATTAGCCACTGGTTAAAAAAAAAAAAAAAAAAAAAGAGACACACTTCACATACTCGAAGAAATAATTTCAAGACATACTTGAACAAAATAATTGAAACATATGGGCACTAATAATATAATCATTGCATTTGAGATTATTCACTATTATATCGCATCATAGCAAGCTCCTGAGTGTTTTTACCAGCTAAGTAAGGAGATGATTTAAATAGGTTAGAAGTTAATATCATGTTCTTCCTCTGTATGGATATACATCATATTTAGAGTGAAACCTGATTACTGGGTGAGTCATGTACACTCAGTTTTCCCATTAGCATATTATACAAGAAGAAAAAAAAATATTGAAGGAAACAGGAAGAACAATGGGCATTTGAGATCTGTTTTTCCATGTAGGATTAGTACAGTATAGTGCTGTTCATGATACTTGTATTCCATAAGCCAAGTAGATTTCAGGGCCTCCGTTGATTTATAAGAGTATAATGCAACTCAGAAATACTATTCCAAGATAATACTACAAGCAAACTAAACCTTTAAAGTAAAAAAAAAAGACAAATATATCTACATAAATGATCAGACAAGCCAGAAAAAGTGCTTATCATCACCTCTGTGCATACAGCCATGTGGAGTAGTTCCCGCTCAACTCCCAGGCCGGTCGTTCTCCATCGTGCAGGTCAAAGCCACAGGTCTCTGCTCCGTCACAGCTCTGGAAATTAAAATGGTCTCCACTGCCAGTCAGTGAACCCAGAAAGCTCTGAAAGCCTCGGCTAGTGGGCAGACATTCAGGCCGGCAGAAGCCCAGGTGCCACTTTCCTACCATGTGGGTGCTGTAGCCGGCCTTTCGCAGCCTTTCAGGAAGTGTGGGCATGTCGAGGGGCAGACACACGGGCTGACGTGAGCGGATGATGGAGTGCTGAAGGCCTGTGTGAATTTGATACCTGCCACATCCAAGGAAGTGTTTTAATGAGACTGGAGAACTTATATTATGCATATATATATATATATATATATATATATATGTCATCTCTGGAAATGAGTAGGAGTTCCTGCTGCTTTATGGTAACTTAATATTGTCCCTGAAGCCGTGATTGTTTTGCTTATTCTGCCTTTTTGTAAATAAATCAAATAATGAATCAAAGCATCTCATATATCAGCCCCTACGGTAAGAAAGATGTTTTAGCTCTATAAAACTATATGAAAATATACAGAAAAGGACTAAAATTCAGATCTAATGACATTTGTGCAGTTATTTAACTAATAACCAGATAGATGCAGGTTGTGCAGGCAGGACTGTACTCACCTTCCGGTCATGAGCTGGCTACGAGAGGGTGAGCAGATTGGCTGGACATAGTAGTTCTCCAGCTTCACCCCTTCAGCAGCCAGCTGGTCCAGTACCGGCGTGTGGATATCCGAGCCATGGTAGCCCACATCACTGTAGCCTTGATCGTCCACCATCACAAAGATGATATGTGGAGGGACTTTACCCGTGGCAGGTGGTTTTGGGGAGGTCTTGCGCTCTGTATAGAGTGGCAGTGCCAGTCTCAGGCAGGAGAGGTAGCTGAGTGCTACCCAGAAAGCGGGCAAACCCGAGTTCCAGACCACGGTCATATCCATCAGACGATCCCGTCTACCTCTGTGCCACTGTGGTTAGAAAGTCCTTCCACCTGACAGAAAAAAAAAACACAATGAAATCAGATTCTATCTGGTCACATCATCTGAGGATGTCCAAACAAATGTCCCAAGTGAGCAAATTAAAGGCCATAATTCCCCAAAGCAGATTTGTCTCACTAACGCTATCTGAATGAAGCGAAATCGACGCTGACTCTGACTGAATCAATGCTTACAGACAACCAAGCAAAAACTAACAGCTTTTCCTAACAGCAGCCTGCTACATTCCTCACACACACCAGGCGCCTTGACAGAGAGCAAACAGGAGCAGGGCAAACAACCAGACAGGGCCACACACAGACACACAATTAATAATTTCTAGAGGCAATGTATACATGCCACAGGTGCGAGACAAACAAAGCTACTGTTTCTCTACCTCTAATGTTATCACTTTCTCAAGTGGGCCATATGCAATAGACGCATTGTACACTGAACAAACACTAGACATGTGTTGTGCAATATTCCGTGAAAATGCATATCAACACAGATATCTACAAAACATTTCCAAGAAAATTTTTTTATCCATCATCTAAGATATTTAAGTCTTTTGCACTTTGTTAATGTGGAGAGGAACATCAAGCCTCTGTATATCTAGGCAACAAGTCAAAGTCTTGGGAAATGTCTATTGTTCTGAACCATCGATTATGGAAAGATAATAAAAACAAACCAATGTGATGGAAAGATTAAAGTCAAGAAATAGCTCCAGGAAAAGGTGTCCTAGAGGACCGTCAAAGACGGGGACTACAGATTGCGATAAAAAATATTTATGAAAGACCTTTTGTTTCGCATCAATGTATTCAGCAGACACTCCAATGAAAGGCTCAAATAAAGTCAAATACAAGCCAGGAAGACTGCTGTGCAGTTGAGGGTTAATGGGCTCAAATGTGGCTAATCAAAACTGGGGGAAAACACAGGATTTCAGTGAGGCTGTGCCTACTTTAGGATCAGATTCCTGGTTTTGGCTGACAGAAGCAGAACTCGATGTGGTGGTTGTAGCCTTAAGGTTGGACTCTGTGATGCCTTTCTGCTCACTAATTTTGTAAAAAAGTGGACATTTGAGATACTATAGCCTTCCTGTCAGCTAGATCCAGTCTGGCCATTCTCCAACCATTCGGTCTAATCAACAAGATGTTTCTGGGAACAGAACTGGTTCTTAGTGGATTTTTTTTTTTTTGTAAAAGAAAATATTTTTCCTGATACCACACTGGTTGGATGGTTAATTCCAAAATGATGCAAAAATGTGTAAGGTTTTAACAATCAGCAGTAATCACAAAGAGATGTGGATCATCTACACTACTTAAAGGCAGTTATTAGGAACACTGGTCTCTTCATGCATGAAGGAAACTCCCTGGCTTCAGAAAACAAAGAAACGATGCTTCAAATGAGGTTTGGAAAATTCGGAGAGAGAATGTCTTTAAAAGTGATGCAGCGAGAATTCTTTTCACTAGTACTCTCATTTATCCATATGCCATTATGCTGCTGCCATTTTATTGGCACATTTGTTTTAGCAAGCTGCAATTGAGGATCTGTAACCTCAATACGTCTTTGTTGATCTTTATTCCCCGTTACTGGACCTGACAGCAGAAGTGATTTAGATGGCAGGGTTACAGTAGTTTTTTTTCTGCAAAGCATTCAATAATTTTCAATACAACACTGCTATCATAATTCTATGCATGAGCTGACACTGATCTCAACAAATCGAAGAAAATTGGAAAAAGCTGCTCATCTCCCTTTAGCTGAAGATGGTAGAAATGGTCTGTAGGCACAATGCCACTCACGGAGACAAAAACAAGAGCTGGAACTGATGGACTTTACAGACCCTCTGGTGTATAAGAGAACCAGTGACAGCGGAGGCTAAACATCATAAATCATTAGCAGACGTAACGCAGTTACAGGGCCGGTGATGGCCGAAATACACGTTTCAGCGGCACTAAACGGCCATAACCATGGATTATTGCTATAATTTTATTGATGTTGAGTTTAAGTGCTATAAATCCAAACTCTGGGACAAAAACAGTGAAACGTGAGACCCCACCTGTGAGAGAAGTGCAGCACATCCGGCGTGCGAGAGGCCATCAGAGCGGCTATCAACCCGAACCACGGCTTTCCCCCTGTGGTGTCAAGAGGAAATCGATGGAACAAAAAACGAGTCCATTTCCTACATTAGCCTAAAGTAGATGGCAAACTCAACCAGCCATTCCAACGCTGCCAGAGAAAATGGAAGAGGAACAGAATGAGGAGAGGATTGCAAAGGAAATAAGCAGACGGAGAGGAAAAAAATATATACACTTTAAGACATTAAGCATTGTGAGGGAAGGCTACATTGGGGTTCCTAAAAGCAGACAGTGATTGAGAATGAGATGGAGATTTGTCTTCTGCGGGTTAAAGCACAGTGATCAGCTAATTCGCCTCTCTCCTGCTGAGCAACAAACCCATCATACCACCTTACAGCACTGCAGCAGTGAAAGCTCTCCCTCTAAATCACAGTATGGTACACATCGTCCCTGTAAAGTACACGTGTCTAATAGGAATCTGACAGAAAGATGTAACTAAGTGGACAGCACTGTGAGATATGACAGAATTTAAGGGTTACATTCGTCCCCTGGTGGAAGCTTACAATTTCAAGAAGCAATAACTTGGCTGCCGAGTTTCTCTCCTGCACAAGAGCAGAGATCCATCTCTGTCACAGCAATGCTTATAGAACCAGTCACATGAACAGAGCAGTGCTGGGAATTATTCAGTCAGCAGACACTCAGTGAAAGCAATAAAGCATTATCAAGTGGCTTCCATGTCAGAGTAAAAGAGTAAATGTTCCAGTGGTGCTGTTTTGCTTGTAAGAGCTCACAGGAGACACTACAGACGCATAAAACATGGGTGCAGGCATGAGCACTATGCAAGACTGTAGTGCCACCATGTGGCGAGAGAGGGCAATACATGGAAATTTGCATCAAATTATGAGCAGAATACTAACACTGTTTAACAAAACAAAAAGGCCAACTCATGTCATCTTGGACATGTATTCTTACACAGTAAAGCTGTTCAAGGAACTCTATAGTCAATAGAAATTAATTAATTGGTTTATTCATCTCCAGCACTCACTCGATCCTGGTCAGGGTCACAATGGATCTGGAGACTATCCCTCTGTCACTAGGCTTGATGCAGGGACACCTAGAAGGGAATTCATCTCAGAGCGCCATACACACATTAATTAACACCAAAAGGAAATACAGAGCCACCAATCCACCTGATATACTTTTGGGCAGTCCAGAGAACCCAGAGAAATCCCATAATGTATACAGAAAGAAGTAATAAAAATTAAGTTGCAGTTCATTTCATTTTCACATATTTGCAGCCTTCTGTCTGAAGGGAGTGGCTCAGTTGTGCTCCTTTGTCTCTAGCTGAGAGAAAGGAGAAGGTTTTTATTGCTATCACTAAAATGAATGAACAGATACAGTTAATATACGCTGTAGTAAGCTGCCTGATTTTTCACCACCTAAAATGATATTTCTTTCCTCACATACTGACACAATCCACAGAAAGAGAGTAAGACAAGCCTGCATTCAATCATAACAACTACAATAATGATTACTACAGGCATCTTCTCAGCAGATAAGTTTAAAACCAGCACTGACCAGTGGGTCAGTATCACCATGCTAATCCAGTAATGCCTTTCCTAACAGTTTTTCCACATCACACGTCTGTGTTCAATGCAGTAGAGAGTGCAAAGAAAGAAACAGATGCTTTTCCAACTTCTCTAAGAGTTTATTAGAGATGATACAGTGTTGGGTGTTTTGAAAGGTTTTTTTTTTTTTTTTACAAAATAAAAAATAAAAGTAGACAGTAACTCATCTTAGCAGGGCATACCACAGGTTCATAATGCAGCCCTTCTCCTCTCTCTCTCTCCTTATCTCTCCACTCAGAGCTCCTTACACAGAAGAGGACAGTCTTGACATTTGCCTGAAGCACACTGGTCACATAGTGTACATTTGGAATCAAGGGGGGAAAAAAAAAAAAAGACTATTATTTTTTAAAAAGTGCATGTTTTAAATGTGGTGAGTTGCTGAAAACTCACAATTCAACTAAGACAGATCTCTAGTCAGCGTTACGATGGGACACGAGACATCACATCAACTTCTTGCATAAGTTCTAATCGCCTCCTGGTGCATAGTCCGTATAATGAGGAGAAGAGAGGAGCTGCAGACTGGCGCTTTTTAACATGCCCTGCTTAAACTCATCACTGTCCTATACAATTAACGTCATGGCTGAGATCATGTTCATTCCATCAAAATCCCATCAGACCCAAAATATACAACACTTTAAAATGTACAATGTTTTACAATCATTCCTCTGAAGAGATGAGCAAGGCTAGTGTGAGCATGGATAATTCACGAGTTCATTCATGCGACCCACACTTTTGGCGTACCCAACTCCTGGTGAGAAAGATCTGGATTAAGTAAAAACAAAGCTGCATCCATAGAGTGAAGGATTACCAGCATTCTCCCTCATCTTTCCAAGTCCAACAGGACCAATAAGACCGTGTGTTAACGTCATGCCGAGGGGAGGGGCTAACTGAGGCAGTCCACGTATTCCCCGTGTAGCCATGATCACACACCGCGGCTCAAAGTCGCTATAGGGTGGCTGTTCCTATAGTGTTGCGAGGAGTAGCAGGGTTTGACTCAGCCCTGAGTATATGCCTCTGTCGTTCCTCAGGCTCCTATGTGGTGAGTGGGTTTGTGTACAGCAGGATTCTCTCAGCTCCAACTACTGCTCTGTAACTCCTCTCTAAGCCAAGAGGGAAGAGTCAGGCCGAGGCGGTTCAGCAGCCGCAGTAGCTCCAAGTTGTGCTCCCGGTAATACTCCTTTAGAAAAGCATGCGTCTGTCAGGACACACAAAACAAGCATGTATCGTTACGACTCCCAACTGTTTTATTTCCTAAAAGAATCATTAAGATAGTAAGCATTGCTCACAGATGATCATCCTTGTCCATAAAGTCAAACATTTACTTTTACTGTCACACGGATTAAAACCACACAAACATTTCTCAACTAGCCGAGTAAAAACTGATGGCAGAACATTATAAATGATGTACAAATTCAGCTATCCTTGAGCTAGGATCTAAATTGCTAAGTGTGTTTTGTGTATATTGCATTTTTATCATAATTTATAACCAACAGACAACCAACAATTCTGTGAAAAAAAAAAAGAGATCTGAATTCATCACTGTGTTTAGTTTGTCACAGGAACTCGGTTACTAGAACTATATTAAGTGGCATTTAATAAAAATGCATCAAGTGGCCCATAAATTTCCCCATAGTCCCCCCCTTAAGATTTATCATGCAAATGCAACTGCAAATTACAGGCAAGAACACAGCAGGACAATATTTTGACAGAGTTTCAAAACAATGTTATAAACAAGTAAAAGAAAGGGGCAAGGTTTTTGACAGTGTGACCTTTCCTTAGAGGCTGATTTAATCACTTCTATTATCTCTCTCACACAGGGAGATTTCGCACGCTGTGTCCTTCTGTGTTCTTGGAGGACAATGAATGGAGGGCTAGACAGTTAGGAGAAATAACACACTGTGGTACCTCAGGAGCCATTTCTGGATATTTCCTCCCTTTGCTCTTCCCCAGACACTTAGGACGACTTCCCTCTGTCCTCTGGCACCAGAACCCTTTACCCTCATCAAACCTGCACATACATAATGAGCAAACAGTGAATAAAACTTACTCCATATTTTAGGAAAATGACTATTTTGTCGCTTATATTTGTTACAATATCTGCTGTAGGATTGAGCTTACAGTATAGACACATTTATGGTGTGGATGGGACTTACGTGAGAGCCTGGGTGTAGTTAAAGACAGGGGTGACTCCTAGAAACCTCTGGATGCCCTCCATCACCAGGGCTGGATTGGTGCGCAGTATAGTACCATCGACTATATGTAGCTGTGGATATGGAAAAGGAGATACAGGTCACACAGTGATTAAGCAACTGCATATACAGTTTGTCTAAGTCACATATCCCAGGGTTGGGTTATAACTGGATGATATATAATTATCTTTTGAGGTATTAAAGCATTAAAAACGTAAAAGAGGAGAGTTTTCTCAATCTGACGTCCAGTGCATTTAGAATAAATAAATATTTGTCACTGTTCACCGGATGGTGTGCTCTGTTGAAGCAAGAAATTAAACATTTGGTGTAACGCCATTAGATATACATAAAGACAGGAGTGCCACCAGAGGGCGTCACTCATGCATATACTCCTGAGAAAGGTCCTGGACTCGGCAAACTTAAAAGTACTTATTTGTTTATTATATAGAACTTATTTGTGTGTGTGTGTCATATATATATATATATATATATATATATATATATATATATATATATATATATGCAAATAAGTACTATATAATAAACAAGCCTTCGAACTAAATCCTATAATAAATTTATAAACTAAAATGTAATAAATTTATTTCAAAGGCTTGTATTCACAAAACACAAAACAAATTAACCAAAAGTATTTTGTCTTACAAATGTAATATGTGATGTGAAGCCACACCACAAATTATTTAGTAATTATTCATAAATAAACTGCAGGCACTAATACAGGTTGTGTGTGCGTGCGTGTGTGTGTGTGTGTGTGTGTGTGTGTGTGTGTGTGTGTGTATAAAACGATGGCCTGCAGTGCACCTGTTTGGACTGAAAGTGCTGTAGCCAGCGCTCCAGGTGAGTGGCGTACTCTCCAGGTTTAAGGCTACGGTTCTGGAGCACTAGGAGCTCTTTAGAAGATGAAGATTTGGCCGTCACCACCTCATGGAAGGTGTAGTTTATAGCAGATGGGTCTTGATGAGCCCGCTGGTGCTATAAACACATACAAATAAAACCTTGTGGTGAGCTTTAAATAATACAATGTTATATGAGAGCAATGCGTTTGAGGATGACGCAACACCATGACACGGAAGAACACGAGTTGAATGCAAAGTGTTGAGGTATCTGGATCCAGACTAAAACAAATCCGACATCATGACCGTCACCTCAGAGCAAAACAGTAAAATGGATCATTTTAAGGTCATAAAACTTGGGAGTGCATGTTTTCTAGCTCATCTACATTCTGTGTGAGAGAAAGAATGGGCAAGGATGTACCTGGTACCAGGAGTAGGCTCTGTCAGCTGGGTTGATGAGCACTGCGATGATCTTGGCCCTGGGCAATAAGGCTGCAACCCTCTTGGGGACCATCTCTGTATCAAAGTAGTTAGCACTTTTCTCAAACATGAAGTCTGTGCTTGCATTCGAAGGGAAGGGGAAGAAGTCCATGTACCTATGTGTGATGAAGACAGTTAAATACAACAATGATTATTGAATTATTTAATACTAAACAATTTAATAACTTTCCTTTCAGGACCTATTGGCAATCTGTATATAACAGACGACATGTGGCCATTTGTATGCATAGAGGTTCGCAAAGCAGATAAAACCGTGTCATACCAGTCAATGCCTTTATGGTAGTTAGGACCATTGAAAAACTGGATCTCCTCAAAAGTGACAGGGCTAGGGAAACTGCTAGTGATGGCTGGGTGCAGGGTGAGGAAAGAGTGCAGGGCTGTGGTTCCTGAGGTAGAGACACAACAAAAAATTGGCAGCAGGCTCAACCCTTTAATCATTAAAACAGTAATTCTGTAATAGACACTCAAGTGGACAATCAACTAATCCACTGGTCCAGATTTAGATAACAGCATTTCTGATCAAAATAAAGCTCCTTACCTGTTTTCTGGGGGCCAATAACAAGAAATTTGGGCAGACGATCACAAGTCTTCTCTTTAGACCAGATGTCTTTATGTCTCTTATCATGACAGGGGTTCTGAAATGATTAAAGGGTGGTCAATTTAGAAAAAACTGTTAAACAGGCATAAAATTAACTAGGCTAAGAGTTATTCACAAAGAATTTTAGCACTAAAAGCAGGACCAAATTTTCAAAAAACTTTTCAAAAGGACTCCTAAATCTCTGTGACAATCATAAACACATGCAGCAAAAAATTCAGATTGTATGATATACACTGATCAGGCATAACATTATGAGCAGTGAGAGGTGAAGTGAATAACACTGATTATCTCCTCATCATGGCACCTGTTAGTGGGTGGGATATATTAGGCAGCAAGTGAACATTTTGTTGATGTGTTAGAAGCAGGAAAAATGGACGAGTGTAAGGATTTCAGAGAGACCAAATTGTGATGGCTAGACGACTGGATCAGAGCATCTCCAAAACTGCAGCTCTTGTGGGGTGTTCCCGGTCTGCAGTGGTCAGTATCTATCAGAAGTATCCTTTACATCCTGTAAGTCATTTAAGTCCTGTACGGGCCCCACCTTGCAACTTACAGGACTTAAAGGATCTGCCGCTAACATCTTGGTGCCAGATACCACAGAACACCTTCAGGGATCTAGTGGAGCTCGTGCCTCGACGGGTCAGGGCAGCAAAAGGGGGACCAACACAATATTAGGCAGGTGTTCATAATGTTATGCCTGAACGGTGTATTTAACAACACTGTTTAAAACAGGTTGGGTCAAATGAAAATATCGTCCGTAATACATCAAACCTTCCAGACTACTACTAACAAATCAATTGTTGCTAGTGATGACAGCACTTTTCATAAATGCCTTAATGATGGGCAGTATTTTATGCAAGTAAAAGTCTAAGGTAAACAAATCCATTGCACAGTCAATATTACCATGAGAAAAAGTAAATGCTGCTGATTTCATGCTACATGGAAACTAAATTTAGATGCTGACATGCAGACTTGTCAAGTACGTCTTTTTTTTTTTTTTTTTTTTTTTAAAACAAAGCGATGGATGTGCTACAGTATAGCCTGCTACACAAGGACTGAACAATCCACATTCAAATTAAATGTATAGTCTACGCTGACAATGTTCAACAAATATACAAACATGAGAACAGGTAAATTATTGCTTTTAAGATGTAAGAAATCAGCAACACTTTATTTTATACCATTATCCACTTTTGTTTACTGCAAAGTCTGCAAGCTCATAATTCAGGAATTTCTTGGTAAAAGTTCCTCTCAGCAGTTTTGTGAATAGGTTTTGTAGAGATGGTATGAACCTGGTGCTACACAGGTAAAAAAAACAAACAAAAACAAAACAAAACCCCGTAGTGGTAAGCTAAGATCCTATAATAAGTCCCCATAGCT
Organism: Hemibagrus wyckioides; assembly: GCF_019097595.1. Classification (NCBI taxonomy): domain Eukaryota; kingdom Metazoa; phylum Chordata; class Actinopteri; order Siluriformes; family Bagridae; genus Hemibagrus; species Hemibagrus wyckioides. Next base: position 12,398,207 of record NC_080712.1, read on the forward strand.
CTGTACCACAGAAAAGGAACATGCATTAACAATTAATAATGTGCACCCAGCTCACCTGCCACAGTGGGTCCCTCTCCTCTGGAAAGATCTGGAAGTACTTTTCTGCCAGCGCCAGAGGAGGCAGAGTCTGAAGTCGTAAGTTGGTCCAGCACTGCACAAATTTTACTAGACTCTCAAAGGTGTACAAGCCCAGGCGGTCATTTCCATAGTTAGACAGATGAGTCATGAAGATGCTGATCTGTGGGGAGATGGAGAGGGGGAAAAAAAAAAAAAAGTATAAAATATAACTTTGTGCAACATCTCCAAGGTATCGAAGACTGGGAAGCAACAGGTAACAAATAGAAGAGGTACTCATTAGTGAGTTTAAAGGACATGCAGAACACACAGAGCACTCACTGGGTTGAGAAGAACAGTAAGGAAGAGCTCTCCTCCGCGGATGCTTTTGTCCAGTTCGCGAGAGCCTCCGGGGTACTCATTATAAAAGATAGTGTGTGTGAAGAGACCGCACGTCTGCCTGGGCAACACCTGCACAGCGCAACAGAGTGAAACCTCCTCTCGTTAGTACGAATATTCTTTATTTGCAGAAAATCTCGAACTCTAATGATATGACACAAATGCACAGAGTAGAGCGCAAAAAGAGAGCAAGCAGAGCAGAAACATAATCAGAAAATTACAAAAGAGGAGTGTAGTCTTGCTAAAGGGTATAGGAGTAATATGAGATTCAAAAAAAGCGTTGTTAGCTCAAACCATCCATCACACTTGGCTGGGGATAAATTGAATTTCTCACTAATAAAAATATTTGATTGCTTTAACTGTAGCTGCGTTTAACTCCCACAACGCCTGAACTTGCTTCCTATTCACTATATAGTGCACTGTTTGGGGTACTTTTTTAGTGTGGTCTTAATTAAAAAATTATATTTGAAATCCCTGAATAACTTACTATATTATTTCCCCACAGTTCATCGTAAAATCCTGTGCACAATTGATTTCTCTCTGCATTACATTATGCACTTGGATTTTGTTGACTAAGGCGCTGATTTACTGAAAAGGTCAAACCCCTAACACTGCCAAGCTGCCATTCTAGGGCCCTTGAGCAATGCCTTTAACCCTTTGTGCTCCGGGGTGATGCATCATGGCTAACCCTGCACTGTGACCCCAATTTTCCAACAATCTCAGATATCCGCAGAAAAGAATTTCACTGCGCTGTAATATATACTGTACATGACAGGGAAAGGCTTCAAGAGCCTCCTTAAGTGAATTAAGCACCACAATGCATAGAAATATCTTTCAGCTTGTAATGCACCTGTGAGGATGAATACTTCAGCAGCCAACTCTATAAATGTTTAATTATCACTGATGTAAGTGTATTCAACACAGAAAAGTACTCAAAGTATTTCTGTATGTTTTCAGTGCAGTCTTGTTCTATATATTTGTAATGTTGTATTATATAAAGGCAGGATGGTGATGCGTTTCCAGAGCAATCGATAGGAAGTGTTGTCTGAACTCAGACTGGTGACTCTTACTGCTGCTCCTTCATAGTAAATGAACAACTGAATGAGAAAGTCATTTCTGATAAAGTGTACGCGCCTCTCATGCATGCTGGCAGAAAGAATTGGGCGCAAACAAACAAACAAAAATCCTCCTATCCATTAAAAACAGGTTGTATTTACCTCACCTAGAGAGGAATAAATGACTGTTCCATTTCTGCTCTAGATTTACTGCTTACTAAACTGGCTGCTGCTGATAAATAATACACCAATTATCAATTAGGTTCAACATGTACGCAATTGCTCTACAATTAGTCCGCTCTAATGTGGAAAATACATAGTCTGTAAGCACATTTTTCAAATGTATAATTACAATCATTACCAAATGATTTCAGGTAAAAAAAAAAAAAATATCATATGCAATATTTCAGGATGTTCACAGGGATGTAGCCCGTCTCTCACCTGTATATCGTTGTGTATGAAACCCCTGCGATGACGAGCCGGTCTCAGGTGTGGATACTCTTCTGTGCTCGTAACCCGAATCCCCCAGATGTTCTTCCAGGCCTCGTAGAGTTGGCTGTGTACAGGGTAGACCCCGGAGTGGTGTGGTGACACGGCATAGCCCATATCTGTGGGGATGCCATGCTCCTAAATAAAGGGGGGGGGTGGTATTTACTATATTGTATATATGTACTATATTTACAATATATTGTATATATGTACTATATTTCTTATGTTCTGTAACGCTGCTTTAAGACAACGTCCACTGTTAAAAGCGTTTTAAAAAATTAAATAGAATTGAAATGAAATGAAATTTATCAGAGCTGCTCAGAAATGGACTGGGAGAGAGTTATGTTGTATTTTACATTGATCCTTTTAAGAAATATATTAGTCCAGGCAGGTGTCAAACATGGGGGTGACAAATTCAAACAAATTTTGATTTGACTACTAAATTCCATCTGAAACGCAATACCAGTTCAAGCCTTTTTTCCCCCCACTCTCTGCATCTGACCCTGTCTGAGGACACCGAGTGCGAGTCTGTGTCCTAGTCAACGCCCTTGCTAAGGAGACCCGTTTGCAGCATCATTAAGCTCTGATGACGGAGCTTAGTCGTCTTCGGTGACCAGCGCAGTGGCGAGAGAGCGTGTCAGAGTCTAGCGTAGGGCCGGGATGTGACAGCAGGATTATGGAGCAGAGGGGTGGCCTGGTTTGTATTCACAGCACACTCTTGCACTGTCTGCCTGTGAGCCGTATCCTATGCCGACAAGCACCATTACACCAGGGTGGCCTTAATTTCAACAGGAGAGTCTCAACGTCCTGTCTGCAGCCACAATAAACAATGTCAAGTGTAATGGAGGAATCTACAGATAGACAGAAGTACAAAGTGGAAATGCAAATTCAACGGGCAACATTGTAGGCTGAGGGCAATCAGGATAATAACGTCTGACACAGGATTTAATTCTACATTTTTAACACAGCAAACTGTTTTGAATTAAGTTGCTTTTTATTGTTGTTCTGACTGATGTAATGTTTCTGAGAAATGGAAGAATATTTTGCTCCCTTTGTATTAAATGACAAAACGGCAGCTAACAAACAATCCAATTAGCTAAAATAGGTAGCTGTATTTGACTAAATCAGGGGATTTTGTCATTCTTGCCTTGAATGAACAATTAATCGTGGTGGCGTTCTCACACATGGAGGATCATTTCTCTTGTTGCTATTTAACTCGAATCACCAATAAGCAGTAGGGTACAAAAGCGAGACATACTGTGACATTTTCTCCTAGATATGTTCAGTGGTACTTTGCACCAAACTGCTTTGCTGAATTAGAACTACAGCTGCATGAAGAATTAAGGTAAGCTCTCATTTTGTGCATCCTACTAACCGTAAATTCACAAATTCATTCCAAAGCACTGCTGGATCTGTTCAGTCATCAGCACTGTGGCATAATCTGACTGATTAATTCATTTTCTTGTATGGACCTCACATAGAAAAAAGGTCTAATAAGTTGATTTACATATGCTTTATTAAACTAAGAAACAGCATAATCATTGATATTGTGAAGTTATCCTTAAAAAGATGTTTGTTTTTCTGTAACAGAGAGGGGTGAAGTTTATCTGCCACAGAAAAGTCAGGATGGAGGATGCTGCATTGTGTGGATTTCACATTGCCTGGATGGTGCATTGTGTTTGTTTTCACTTAAAGGGAGATGACATTTAATAAAAACCAACCTCTTCTAATGTTCAACAACAATAAAAAGATAAAAATGATAGTCATTATTTAATAAATGTTAAAAATGTCATCGCTGAACATTGCAGCAAGCCATAATTGAAAACTAATAAACTTACTAAAAAAAAAAATAAAAATAAACACCATTCCATTATAGACCGATCAGGCATAACATTATAACCACTGACAGGTGAAGAGAACACCACTGATTATCTCCTCATCATGGCACCTGTTAGTGGGTGGGATATATTAGGCAGCAAGTGAACATTTTGTCCTCAAAGTCAATGTGTTAGAAGCAGGAAAAATGGGCAAGCGTAAGGATTTTAGTGAGTTTGTCGAAGGGCCAAATTGTGATGGCTAGAACACTGGATCAGAGCATCTCCAAAACTGCAGCTCTTGTGGGGTGTTCCCGGTCTGCAGTGGTCAGTATCTATCAAAAGTGGTCCAAGAAAGGAACAGTGGTAAACCAGAGACAGGGTCATGGCTGGCCAAGGCTCATTGATTCATGTGGAGAGCGAAGGCTGGCCCGTGTGATCTGATCCAACAGACCAGCTACTGTTGCTCAAACTGCTGAAGTAGTTAATGCTGGTTCTGATGGAAAGGTGACAGAATACACGGAGCATGAATGGTCAGGGCTGTTCTGGCAGCTAAACACATTATTAGGCAGGTGATCATAATGTTATGCCTAGTCAGTGTAAATTTTCCCATTACAGCATGTCCAGTCGTGTCAGTCAGTCATTAAGGTGTGATGAGAGTATCATTGGGCTTTTTCAAAAAAAAATTCATTTGAATCTATGCATTAGGGCATTAAAACACTTGCCAGTCGTACACACTGGTCAGACCACACGACTTCAACTCCCATTCAAGTTTATAATGAAGCATAAAATACTGATATTTGTGTTGGTGCAACCGTGACAGCGAAGCCGTATTCATTCTCTCTGGCCTTTATTTCCAATCCGTCTCACAGAATATAAGGGTTCAGCTGCTGTCTTATGACTGACCTGTGCAAAGAGTTTGTTAAGCCTCATCTGCTCAGACAACACGCTGACGTTGTGAAAGAGGTGCGGCTGCATGTGACTCCACATGTGAGGAAACCACCAGAACTCCTCCTTGTGCTGAAGCAACATGTCATCACCCTCATCCTCCTCTTCAGTCCCTGGACAAAAACACACACACATAAGAGTTGAAACTGGAGAAATATCGTTTGAAAAATCGAAATCTCGCTGTCTTTAAAGATTACCTGCATGGTAGAACTTTCCAGAGAAGCCGAGGTTGAAGGTGAAGTTTGGGACTAGTGTTCGTAGTTTGGTTTGCGTGTTCAGGAGAGCCTAAAAATAGAAAAGCACATTGGCAGTACTGAAACGGTGTATGAAGAACTGGAGGGCGTTGTAGCTATTTCATGTTTCAGAAGGCCATCACTGTAATTCCTTCATGGGTTAACGCAATGGAAATGTGAAATTACAATCAGCAAACTATAAATTCATTAGCTGAACACATGTGCTTGTCCAGTCTTATGCTTTTGTTGCCTAGAAACTGTACAGTTATCACGCTCAAACACAAAAGAAATAGCTGTATATCTATAAGACTGTACATAGTCATCATTTATAGTTATTTTTATTTCCTGCACTAATAAAAAACAAAGTCTGATATGCTAAAGCCATATTTTATGCAAGTTACCAAGGAAGAAAGTGAAATATCTACCAACAAGGGTAGCGGTTAAATTTATTCTAAATGTATGATGAGCTAGTGAGCAAATTAAAAGCATTAACATAGCTTGAGATTAAGATGTAATAAATAAAATAGTTCTAACAGGTTGGTGCTGGGTTTTTCCTTCAACATTGTTTTACAGTCAAAAGATTTTAGCGCTTTAAAGAAAACAAAAGGGTGTTTTATTCTGGTGGGGGAGAAAACCTTGTGGCAGCTACTGAATACTCTACCAGCTAATGAGGGAATATTACAATGACAATCAAACAACAACAAAAAAATGATTACAGATGCATAATATTATTGGCTCAGGAACCTTGGCAAACAATCCAGTCTCTCTCTCTCCGGAAGATAGCTGATAAAAAGTGCATCCTTTTAAATGATTAATAGATGTGACCAATAGATGGCAATGTGGAGCTGAGGCAGCGGCAGCTATATTGAGCATTTCAATACTAAATATCTACTACAGCCATGTAATATGGATTTGCATTCACATTTCTGTTCTGTTCACAGGCAGCTGGTCAAAAAAAGTGAGTGTTTCGCATCAATCTAACGATGCCCTGAAGCAGCGAAATACTCCGCAAACCACAACTGCAGTGCAAAAGCAGCTGCACCGTGAGACTTAAAAACAAAAAAATCTTGCCTTCAAGGTTCTCAGATGTGAAAAGTGACAGAGAAAGGATAAGAACAGCATTAAGCTGGCACAGATGATACAGCAGGGAGAGATACCTACGAGCCCCAACACAAATCTCACACGCGCACAGAGATAGCTGCGATGGAATCACAAATCAGGCCATGCCGAGAGTGAGAGACGTGGCTGCATGACAGGATAAGAGCCTTTGTTGCACAATGATTTAAGAGCCACAGTGTCCTTGAGCATGTCTGTTTGCTCTGCCTCAAGTGTTTGCTCAGTGTGTCTGTATAATCCTCCAATTTGTGTGGCAATCGTAGCTCTAAGCAAAATCAGCGAGCACTGGGTGGGGTTGAGAGAGAGACAGCCATTACTTCACTGAATATATTTGTTTTAAAATAGTACATTTGACATTGACACAGACGCCTACACTTTTAATAAAGTTTGCAAACTTGTGCGGCAGGTCATTAAGAATTTAGGGCTCGGAAAACATTTAATTGAACGGCGTAATGAATCGGAAACCGCAAACTTAAGTTATTAAATGGGCTGCGATCTTTCAAATGACTAAAGCATCAAAAGCAGCATGAAGCGTATTTTAAACATGATTAAGTGCCTTTGCCGATCTGTATGTATACAACAACTCTTACTGGGTAGGCAGAGGGAGGAGAAAGTAGAAGCAGCAGTTGGGTGGGGTTAAGAAGGAAAAAAAAAAGGTGTAAAAGAAGCAATGGCATCTGTCTCGACGGTCACAGGCGCAAACCATGTAAGGGTCTTTGTGTGTTGAAGAAACGAGCAAAGTCTGGTGGATCTCCTTCTAAAGCTTGACATCAGACCTGACAGCATCTACTAGGACTGCTTAATGAATTGTATTTTAACAATGGCCATAATTTTGCCATGCTCAATTAATTAAATACAAGAGATTGATGGCGGCTAAATGAGCTAATTGGCGGTTATTAGAGGTTATTTTTAATCGTCTCAGGAACTTGATTTAACATTCATGTTTTTGCGTCGTCGCTTCGGCTTCAGAATTAAAGATTGACGTATTCGAAGACGTACAGGCTTGAAGATTTATTGTGACTTAAAATGATATCGGGCATTAATTTTGGTTTTAAACTATAAAAAAAACAACAACAACAACATGCTATCAGTAATTATAGTGATCGCTTTTGCCACTACTGTGCATGCCTACGGGTACGAGCGGGGTTCTCAAAATAAAAATGATAATGTAACAAATAATTATGGAAGCACGCAGGACATGATAGGCATTCATATGCATAAGCACTAATCCCCTGCTGCATTCCGTTCCATCATTTACTATTAACCGCATTAACATTCTTTGAGTAACTGTCCACTTAAGAAAGGCATGAGGCTCCTGTTACCTAGCTGTCTGGACACCTCACTGCTAAAAGCAGACAACTTAGAATAAGGCTGAAACCCCTTTACCATTTTCCCCACAAATGTATTTTGGATTTGGGATTCAGACTTGGGTAGCTGGCCAAGATGACCACAAACTGTAAAATGTCCTAGAAATAGTACATTTTAATTGTATTTGACGCTCTGCTGGACATAATTCAGTGCTGCACCATGCAAGCGTGATACCCAAAAGGAATAGTACTTGGGAAAAGGACATGAGAAAATTTTTCTGATTAACATGTAGGCCTATAAAATCAATTATAGCAGTAACTTGCTTTCTTCCAGGCTAAACTGTAGCTGAAATGCCAAGAAGTTTTGTCTTGCGAGAGGCTGCAGCTTTAACTTGGCAGTTTCTCCCCGAGTCCACAGCAGAGTTCATCAGTTCAAGTGCACTTTACACAAAGCGCTTTTTTTTTTTTTTTTTTTTAAGCACCATCCTGTCCAGACGACAGAAAACACTACTGTAAAACAATACAATGAATTAAGTAGGTTGGTTTAGGAAAGAAAGTTTGACCTCAAAAGCCAGCATGTGGGCCATGTGTGGTGTGAAATGTGTGCGAGTGGGTGGAAATAAGCTTTAGTACTTAAGAGTCACTGCTGAAACAGCACACAGTGAGAACAGACACGATTAGGCCTCCATTAGACAGGCTTGTTTGTGGATGCAATGCTGCTCCACTGCTCAAGCACTGATTACAGCCCACTCCTTCAGCGCAGAGCAGGTGGCAGGGCACACGTTGCTCTTTTCCCTTCAGCAAAGTTTAATGAAATGGAGCATGAAACCCAACAACAGGTGTAACATTGTTTTCTTTAATCCCTTTCACCTCTTTAATGCATAGTAATTATTCTCTAGAGCAAGAGCATAAATAACCTCTCTCTCTCTCTCTCTCTCTCTCTCCCTCACACACCCATATATGTTTAACTATACAGCAGGATGTATAGTTCATATAATATAGTTAATATAGTGTTCATTTAATATAATAATATATTATGCGGCCTAGTCCTCCTGTCAAACAGCCTCAGACCTGCCGTAAGATTAAGTGGTAAGCAGAGGTACTTGCTAGATTCCAACTTACAGTACACTTAATCTCACTGTCATCATTCACTCCCACGGAAATACACAAAGAAACAGCCACATGCCCACACCAGAGAATCAAGCAACAAAACAGAACTTCACGCTTTTAACCCTGCACCAAACACTGTAGTCACACTGCGGTTACAAAAGGTTCATTAATGTTAATCTACACACTACACTGTCAGGTATTAGAGTGTACAAAAGGTATATGGCATTAGTATTCTTTCATAAAATCCGGTTTGTCTGGTCTCAGTTTGGTTCAACCCAGGCAAAGTTCAGCTTCAGTGGGAAACTCATTTAACCCTGAATCAACCCAACTGCTAGACATGAATCCCACATGCGTTTGCTCAAGAGTAATATTTTGTATGTATAAATACGTAAGCACCATGTTCTCGGTGCTCAGATCATATTTCCACATGCACTTGGCAAACACTTGTTTGCTTTTTTCCCCCCAGCACTGTTAAAGTCTAGTTTGTTCAGAGATCACGCTGATCACGCTGCACATAATAAAACAGTAAACCAAAATAATCAGGTTTAGACTAACTAAAAGGCCTCATGGTTTTACCTACAGTACATCGTTCTATATATATGAGGATGCTACATTAACAGTCAGTGAAATGATTTCAGTTATACAGCCTCTATTCTGTAGACCACTGTGTTACTCAAGTTTTAAGCAAGAAGAATGTCCAGAATGCCAGATAATTGGTAGAAACAATATTTCATGCAGATGCTGAAATTTTTCACACTGGGGACAACTCCATTGGCAAAATTCCACCTAACATTCCTAAATTTGTGAGAAAGTGTGAAAATGAATCCAGTCTGTTATCTTTCTCAGCCAGATATATAACCGCTCTGACCACCAACTGTATTGATCTAACATTTTTAAGCAGTTTGAGCTTTATAAAATTGGACAGACTCGACATCAATTAGCACCCTATAGCCAGCGTAATAACTTAGGAACTTTGCAACATCCCTTGCGTATGAAACACGGTGCTGCCAACTTAATCAAACTTAATTGACATTGGGATAATTAACTGGTTGATTGACTCGAGAAAGCTCTCATCCCAGTCAGTAGGGATATAAGCGTACGCGCATGCTGGCAGCCAGCCCTTTTTGCTGAAGCAACAACTTCTTCCTTCTCCATCCTTGTTGTCAATGCAAATGCCTAATTAATTATCCTATTATTTCTCATTAAAAGGCATGAAGGTGTAATGACCTGTCTGAGAGGAGAACCTTCAGGCGATGTCTCTCTTAGCATAAAAGACAAAAGCAGGCAAGTTCAAGTGCTTCTCCATGTTACGCTGTTAAGAGCTAACAGCTCCCTCAAGGATTTATTTTGAATAGCGTTATGGCTTATATTTTTGTAAACGGTTAAAATACCACTTCCTTTTCTTACTACAAGGGCTAGGGAATTACTACAGGTGCAGAAGGACACAAATATACTAAGTTATCTGTAATCAGGCAGAGAAGGCAATAAATAGTAGGTTAATAAGGACCTTACCCAAATTAGTGTATTGTCCCTAGGGCATGCTTTAACAAGTGTAATCACTGCAAATGTTTGCTGTGTGGCCCGTCTCATCCAGTCACACCTCGCTGCTTAGAGACATCAGCAGCTTGGCCTGCTCTTCTACCACTGATGTAGATTTAAGCAATATGGCAATAACATGAGCACTGATTGTCATGAGTCTCACTATTCAGATATATATTCAGTACACCGCTGTCAGTGTTATATCGTTTTTATTTAACAGTTCTTTAAACATTAAATTAGTAACACAGACAAGCAGAGTGACAGACACGGCAAAATGAACCAGTGCTGTTATACTAAATATCAGCACTCTCAGAATGCCTCATGGACCAGAACTAACTGTTGTATAATGGGGAATACTGGGCCAGACGAAATGGTCTTTAATGAATTAGAGGCTCTAAAATGAGTCTGTGCATTTATATGCAAGTAACATTTGATGTTAAAAGCCATGTAATGCATGTAAATATTTAAACCCATTACCAAGAAATGAGCAATGGGCAATGTGGCATATATTGCTCTGAAGGTAGAAAACTGTCAGTATGAACAACTCAGCTGCATTTTCTGACAATGCTCTAGTTTCATGGTGTCTCAATAAGCTGAAAAGAAAATATAGACACTGACCTTCACGTCGGACACCTTCATGCGCGTTCCTTCCTTCCCCACAAAGATGTCGTCCACATCCACTAGTATGTGTCTCTCCAGAGACAGGCATAGTCTCTTTCCAGTTAGATAAGCGATAGCATCTACAAAAATCAACTTGTGCAGCCAAAATGAGAGGTTGTTGCCAAACAAAACTCTCTGAATTCCATCATGAAGGCCCAGGTCCTGCACTACGGTGGCATGTAGGACTCGATGGGGGCCGAGGTGAGATAGGGCCTCTGATGACTTGGTGCTGGCTAGCAGAACAGGTTCGTAGGTACTGTGGTTAGATTGGAAAACAGTCCAGTCGTCACCTGGCAGCGGACCTTGTTCCACTTCGTTGGGCTTGGTGACATAGAGCAGCGGGGCCACAGGGTTGATTCTGTAATCCCGCAGGCCCAAGTTAGAGTGCAGGAAAAGAGGAAAGCCCTTAAGTTGAGCGCTAAGCAGCGAGTTCTCGTTGGCTTTAAAGAAGCCGATAATACCCACACCAAACTCTGAACAATACTTATCAAGAAGGTCTCGGTTCCATGCGTCCAAGTTGACGTATTTAAGGACATTCTCGTAGATGACTAGAGCATAGCGGCCCCGGTCACGTTCCATCAATGTGGGCATGTCGCCCTTGCTAGGGGCAATCTCTGTGTGGTAACGGAAGCGACTGGACTCCAGGATGGCCACGATCTCCTGTCCCAGCTGGGAGTAGATGCTCTCTACAAATACTAGAACAACAGGTTCTGTGCGAGAGTTGTCTACGGTTTTGACAGTCCGCTGACGGCCATTAGACGGGGGCAGGAACAGTGGCACCCGCTGCAGGCCATCCCCTGCAGCGCCCACTTCACCACAGTCACTGAAGGGCATTGGAGGTGCCTCCTTTATCTTGGGGCTGTTGCTGACATAGTAAGCCAGGAGTGCCATAGACAGCAGGCAAAAGACAATGAGCACCAGGATGAGGCGGTGGAGCTCCAGCTGCCTGATGCCCCGCAGGAGCTTCCACAGCCCCATCGCCACAGAGGGAGTGCAGGAGCCAGCGAGCAATTGGGGTGAGCAGACCTTCGCAGCCAAAAGAAGAAGGGATAGAGGGGGGAAAAGAGAAAGAAAGAAAAGGGTTGAGCAGCACACACTGGTACACACTTTGAGCAAAGAGGAGCCATTTACGTTAAGTCACCATGGCCCCCATAGCCCATGACTAGCCTCCTGCTGTAAACTCAGTCTCTGGCCGCCTCAACTCAATGTGTCTGCTTCGCAAACAGGTTGCTTTAGACTACAAATGGTACAGTCTTTATCCAACACAGTGCACTGGCTTCCTTCACAGCTTGACTTTAGACGATTGAGTTTCTTGATCTTGCTTGTAACGACGATCCTCTCCTCAAAGGATCAGCTGTCTCTCTCCTCTTTCCCTCATGCCTTTACGCTTTCACAAACCTGTGCGATTCTATGCGACACAGCCTTCTTTATTACTGGTAACCGAGAAGTGCGTCCGACGCCGTTTGCAGCTCTCAGCAATGGCTTCTCTGAGGATGACCACCACAGGGGCAGGACGGCGAACAGCACCCCCTGCAGAAATCCAGCCTGGCCATGCTAGGAATATGTAATCCTGTTGGAACGAGAGAGAGAGAGGGAGAGAGAGAAAGAGAATTAGACAGAAAGAAAGCAGAAACATACTGTTAAGGTCTTGCAAATCACTATCCATATCCTTAAATTGCTACGATCAAGTCCTAGTCACTCATTATACGAGCATGATGCATAAAATTATAAGGTGTATAGTGTAAAGTGAAGACTGTGTGCATCACCTGGGATTTACATAAAAAAAATAATAAAAAAAGCTTTCAGCTTTAACAATAATGAACAGGACCAGAATGTGTATGTTTCGTGTGGGTGGACTTAGCCACTTAAGTGCATACTTAAACGAGACACTAAAAAAAACACAGTCAACGCAAAGGCCGCAAGAGCTACTTCTGATCACCTGATTCTAGATTCTTCCATGCAGCCACGTGAATTTTCCATTAGGGCCCCTCCTGACGCCCACCAATGTATGCTCAGTGGGTCAAGAGAGCTTTCTCATGACTCCCAAAATAGCTCACCATAACCTCCGTGAGCTGCCACCCTCCCTCTACAAAGATAGCATTACAGGTAGGAGAGGAAAACTCTGACCTTAGAAATGGGTGAACGAGGGCATTCTATTGGCCAGCTTGGTCTGCTACCATGTTTTTGTTTATGCACAGGACAGGGGCTGAGCAGTAACCCAATGCCTTGAGAGATGCACACCGCAATCCTGTTGGTAATCTGGGAAATGTCTCCAGCAAAACTCATGCTGCAGAAGGGGTAAGAGTTGGGCTAAGCACAGTTAGTCATCAGAGGTCAGGCATATGTCCATCAGTGAAGTTTACAGCCACCTATTTGTCTGTGACATGACCAATGCCAGCAATCCCTCCAATGTAAATCAGCACCAGCACTTAAAGGATCAGTTTTCTCACAGATAAACAAATGCAGAAAGACCTCTGGGCCCAAGTCACCTTGTTAAAGACAGAATTTATATGAAAAGATCCATAACATCAGAACATAAAGAATCCTGTGGCATTATTCTGGACATGTCCACGCACAGGTCCAGAGTAATATTGCTGTTACCTGACTGTGCATTGGAGTAAGAGACAGGGGAGGAGGCTTCTAGAAAACCTAATTTATCAACTGCATGGCCCAGCCCAGTGTAGAGAGCATCCTGAAACTAGAACCTGGACTATTATTAGCCTGAGAAAAGCTCACCTCACTGACCACTTCTCAGCACTATAAGGGCACAAACACATGACTTAATGATGAGAGAAAAAAAATCCATTCAGATCCAAGGCTCAGGCCTCTCTTATCACCACAATTAGAGTTCGTCATACATGATAATGATGACATTCATCTGGATTTAAAGTTTCAGTAGTTGTATGCGCTGGGTATCCTGTGAGATTTAAAGTGAACCTATTTCCTCGTAATGTTCGAGTTTGCACAGCTGTTGATTCACAAAAATCTGGTCTCTTTGGTTAGACCTGAACTTTAATCTCAATTAAAGAGCTTTTAATTTCAACACTACTCCTCCTCTAATGATAATATAGTATCCGGCCAGTGGCAGGCTAATCCTGATTTATTTTCGATATGAACCAGAGCAGGAAATGATCAGTAGGCCATGCATATCTTCTGCTTATTAAGCTGCAGCTCCTGGTAAACAGATACTTCTAGTGTTGCTGTGCGCATGAAGAAGAGCGGAAATTAGATGGAGGGGAAAGAAGGAGAGGGGAAAAACAACAACAAAGGATGAGGGTGTGTGTGTGTGTGTGCGCACTTGTGCGCATGATCTGATATGACAGGTTGAAGGGGGGGAGAAAGAAAAAAAAAACCATCTCACCCCTCACCCGACTCCAAATGTCTTATCCAGTTAGTCTGTGGAAAAAGAGAAGGAAAAAATGATCAAACTTAGAAGACATAGAAGTAAATACCATATATTTGAAGTCAAAGCAATAGATAACTCAAGAAGTCATTTTCCTGGAGGATAACGTGAGACCCCCACACACAGTCTAAATAAGACATGACAGCAATTAGACGGAGAGTTTATGTGCCTGATGCAGAGACCAAAGTTACACTCTGTACTCTGGAGTAACGGCAAGATAATTGATTTCACTCTTACACATCACTTCATACTCGGATTCGACTACAAAGCCAATCAGGTAGCCTTTTGTTCCCCGAGCTGAGTCAGATGTTGCTTCCGTTATGCGATGTTCACTCCCTTTGCACAATGCAAGTCAAAACCCTATACTTCCTGTAATCAATAAACTATCAGGCTCCCTTCATTTCCTTCTGATTGCCTGCCTCCAGCAGCTACACACAACCACCCTCATGGAAAGTCCCTGATGTCTCGCACGTGGAAATGAAGGAAATGAACATCAGCAGGAAAATTTATTAGAGCAACACTGAGGAAATGGAAAGTTTCCCCTCAGCAGTGTGTGACACTCAATTCCTCAGAAATACAGTGCTACTAATGACCAAAGTCAGGGAGATAGACACACAAACACAGGTGTACACACACACGGCGCTTTCGAATTAATGCATCACGTACAACAGATTTAGGTCCCAGAGCACAGGGAGACTCGGCTCAGCTGTGGACCTCTATAAATGGCCTTGTGCACCAAGCACACATCACTTATACATTACTCACAGCACCTCTCACCTCCAGTCCAGACCAACAAAACTCACGGGACACATGTCGTCTCGCATTGCACATGCTCCAGTTACCAGCTCTGAACATAGCTGCTCTAGATTCAGCACTATTCTGCAGCTTTGAGAGAACAAAACCTGACCTCTGACCAGATAAATCTTTATTACCACAGACTCCAGCAGTTTAAGCAGTGTGTAATGTGGCTCGTTACCAACCAGGAGATAGTAGCATCATAAATACATCATGTTACATAATAGACTGCATAATAAGTTGAAACATAGCATCTATATCTGTACTTCCATTTATATATTTAGGGAATATTTAAAGAATTCAGATAAAAACCTTTACTATAAGTAGATCTCCAGGAAGTTCGCCATGACGGAGAATCTGTACATCACACACTGGCAGCACAGGAAACATACGGAAGGCCCTTCTGTAAATATTCATGTAAGGGTGTATTTAACTGAAAATGACTGCACATACACACTTTTTCAAGCTTTCAAGGCATTATGCTGCCTGAGATGGTAAATGATACTTGACAGACAAAGATAAGCATGTCTTTAAAAGCTCGTGTGATGCAGGAACAAAAAACATCCTTAGTATTCTACAAATGTGACCTGACCGCAACAGGACGGGGCAAAAAAAAACAAAACAGGAAAAACACCACCCACATACCAGGGTTTGCTTGGACAACCGTGGGGAAGCTGAAATTAATTGTAAGTTTGGTCTGTGCAATTAGTTAAGTGGCGACGGTCTACAATTAGCAAGCCTACCTTTTATTTAGCATCATGCCGCCTGCATCTAGCATTTATTAGATACAAAAAGAACAATTCATCAAGTTATTATTCTGGCAAAGGGTATCAATCTCATGTTTTCTATTTGATCTCATAGGAAGTGGCTGCAAGCTGCCAACGCCCCCCCCCCCCCCTCCAAAGAAGGCAAGTGTTTCAAAAACGTTTTCCGAATAGTGCAGAGTGACATTAAGAGCTTTTACACCACAGTGCAGATGAATGCTCAAATCTGACTCATTGGAAAGTGTGCATATTTTTTTTGTACAGAAGCTTCAGCTGTAACATGAACAATAGGTTAATATTAATGTGCTTCCGTCGAATATGATATTGTTTATATTGAAACAGCTCATACACAGGAACTTGTATGGCGAAACGCTCCATATAAACTAAAACTAATAATAACCAGTTTTAAATATGGTTGATGTGGGGGCTTTATTTTTATTTTTTTTATTTTTGGAGACACTTATTTAGAAGGAAGAAAGGAGTCCCAGGGTGCAAGGGCTCACTGTTTCCAAGCTCGAAAAACCTTCTGGACGAAGGAGATTGTGGTTTATGGTTTCTCTGTAAAATGACTATGCTTTAAGAGGAGAGAGAGAGAGAGAGAGAGAGAGAGAGAGAGACTTTAATGGAATCATTGCTTAATTTATAAATAAAAGCATGTCATGCTATTCAAAGGTTTATAATTAGAATAAATGTTGTAATTGTTGTGAAATAGATGTGGAATAAGGATGCAGACCGTGCTGTTACACTGTTACAAGATACATGTATTATTCCTTACGTCATCACCTGAGCAACTCGGGCAGACAAAAACAAACTTGAAGGATGGTGCATCAGTATAAGAATTTGGTTCTGTCCTCCTTGGTACACTGTGTAGAGTTGACTTCAGTGCACATCAGGGTGAAATCCTCCTCTGGGCCACAGTCCGAATAACGTTAAGAAACGTAAACTTCTGTGGTTAATGATTCTAGATAGAAAAAAAGCTTGAACAGATTGAGGTACACTTGAAAGGCAGGAGAAGTCACAGTGTCGTCATGGTTACACACTGCATGTACAGCGCATGAACCTCTTTTTTCATATCCGCACAAAGGGCACATCGACCAGTGCATTCAGGGGGGAAAAACGGCAAGTGTGAAAGCAGCATGAGTCACTGTTTTCTATGGCACCACACTTAGGTAGAGACCGTCACAGAGATATTGCACACAGAAGTGAGGGGGAGAAAGACACCTGATGCAGAGCCACAGGTGCGAGAGGCACTAGGAGTTGGAAGCGCACACACTCATCACGTGTCGAACACCATACAATTTTCATCGGGAGGTACTCCTGGCAAATAAGCCTTACTAATTGCATCATGAAAGAGGAAAACAATGACAACTGCCGTTGTTGGGAAAGATTTCTACAGGGTTCAAAACAAATACAAAAAAAAAAAAAAACAACCCCGGCATTTAATTGCCTCACAGGCACGGCGAATTAGACTAAGCTTCTAAGCTCCTAAAAGACGTTCTAATTTACATGCAAATTCAAACTTTTAGGTCTGTGTGCATATGGTTTACAAATACATATCTATCTTCATCTAATTGAGCTAAGGCACAGGGGTTGTTTCCTCCTAGAACCACAAACGTAGGGGGGAAACGGACAAGAACAATTCTCACCTGCACCCTGGGGTCAAGCCCTCACTAGCCAAATAGCAGAGTGCTGATCACAAAAAATTCCACAAGGCCCGTTAGCCCCGCCGTTCACCCCCCACACGCACCACGCTAAATAGACTCTGCTCACTCCACTGAGCAGCATGAAAACAAACACACACGAAAAGATAGTTCCCATCCTCCATCACCACAGCTGTATCTAAACCCTACCACAGGCAAAAGCACTCAGTGAAGCACTGATTTTCTGATTATCATCATCATCATTATTATTATTATTATTATTATAAAATCTTGAAAGCTATTTAAAAACTCTCAGTATAAGGTTATGAATTATACATTTGCCTGTGTGTGGCTGCTGAATGTTAAAAGAAATCTGCACCATTTGTGTCAGATGTTACCAGTCAACATGTGGATAAAGTCTTTCTCTGTGTATATAAGATCGAGAATCATTCTGATGGTGTAGGGACGCTCAGATGGTCAATAATTGGTTTAAGAGCTCTACATATATGGAAATTACAGTAAGCATTAAAGGAAAAAAAAGGCAGAGGTATTGCTGTTATTTTAACAGCTTGACAGTGAAGTGCAGGTTCACTACATCTCTCACTCGCTGTGTGTGTTCCTATCAGAGTTTCACAGAGAAGATCATAAGTCTACGGTTTCATATTATCTCTCACGTATTTCTGCGCCAATAACAGGTTTTTAATGTAGCCTACACATGATATCAGTTGCATGGCATGAAGCATGCATAAAGCACTATTTTTTTGGCAAGGCAAAGGATGTGGAAGCTTCAATAAAATGTAAATATAAACCTGCAGCAATTATACAGGAATGTTTCAACCCCTCATGGAATCCATGCCACGAAATAGTTTTATAGCAAAGGAAGGTCCTAGTCAGTATTGTCATGGTGTTCTTAATAATGTGGCCAACGGGAGTATATGGTGATCACCACAGGCAGTGTGACTGAGGAAAAGCAGATAAAATAATAAACAGTCTTTATTACTAGGCAAAAAAGAAAAAGAAAAAAAATGAAGCTGCAGGAGGTTAACCTCTCTCATTAAAGTGAATCAATGGTTAATCAGTGAAGCTGGCACTTCATTAAAAACCACTGCTTGTGTGAGAGTGTCACTGGTCACCTGGCACACTAGTAGGGGGTATGATAGACACAGCCATCCAGGATGTCAAAATAACGTGTCTGGGCAAAAAAAAAAAAAAAAGAAAAAAAAGAAAAAAGTTATCTAACTGGAGAGCAATAGCAGAGTGTAGGAGTGAAGGAAAAGGTCATAGGCTTAGGAGAAGTATGCGCTGCGAACAGAAGGGCAAATGGGGATATATCAGCACTGAGCATCTGGGAGGGAAGAAAGGAACACAAAAGCCAGCTGAAAAAGCACTGATGACAGGTCCTTATATGTGTGCTTATGTAGAAGAAGCAAGGCTGAGTTTGTCCAAAAGGTGCTAGAGTTTTTCTGCCTTGAGGGTTAGCCTCTCCCGCCCACACCACAGCGGCTGTTTAGACAATAAACCAACAGCATCTGCAGCAGGCCACCCACTGTGTGTGTATGCATCAGCGTGTGTGTGTATGTATTAATGTGTGTGTGTGTGTGTAAAACGAGTTTAAAATATCTGACGGCACAATTTCTGACCACCTGTCTGGTTTCTTTCAGCGACCTCGCTAATATCATGACCTGTAGTGTGCAAATAAGACCTTCAGCACTTACGAGTTCATAGATCCATGTGTAGCTCCACTGCAGATGCTAATGAGACGAGCTTGAGCACAAGAGCCCGCATTACCCGAGCAGAGAGATAACCCAGAGTGAGAGGCTGAACTACTGTACATTACCATAAAAAGCTGGTGGAGTGGAAATGGATGCGAGAAGGAGAGTGTGAGAGAGGTAATGTAGTGTTGTTACCTCTGGCACTGGCAGTCACTAATGAGGGAACACTGAGCTCAAAGGCCGCAGCCCATCTGCAAGATATGCCAGGAACCTTGGGCTATTGATTGACAGGGAGCTGACCTTCACAGACCAGACTGCTGGTCATTCAGGCATCGTGCCTCAAGGCTGCTATACACTCCCTTTCCAAAAAAAAATAAAATAAAATACTCGCAATGGCCAGTAGCAGGCTGGTTGGTGTTGGCGGGAGCTTGGACTTGCTCTCAAACATGTTCAAACTTTTTAAATCTAGTAGTTTTCAATGATTTGATTTATAAGTGGAATCATTGAAAGATGCAATATGTTAAGAAACATTAATTGAAGAGTAATTTTAACTGAATACATTTTTAATACATAGCTAGTATAACCAAGTAGAGACATTACAATCCTATACCACACCTTTGCCAAAATAAACAAACATTTTAATAAAAACCCCGACAAAGAATAAATTGTCACTCATCATTATGACTTTTTTCCTTCTCACACCTGAGTCTGACAGACAACTTACCAATAACTAAGAACCTGCTTCTTTTTTGGAAAAACCTTAAACCTTCCAGGCTTTGTTTGCTGGCTTCTGATGAAGTATAAATCATCCTTTACCTGAGGCACATCTTTTACTGCAGTAACCCTGCACATCTATTAACTTGACTACAGCAACTGGCCTCCCAGCAAGCAGTCAAAGTGCTGCAAATGGACCAACATGCATCGGTACAACTGATCTTCAACCAGCCTAAACATGAACCAGCTACATCTCTCACCATTACAGCTCCCAGAACGCCAAGTTCAAAGCCATAACGCTCATTATTCACGACTGTTGTTGGAACAACATCCCCCAACAGAGCAATGCTTTATAGACCTTATGCTCTATCCTGTCCACTACGGTCTGAAAGTGAAGGTTGTCAAGAGATGCCTTGATTTTATTTCATAACTCGATATAAATGCTTTTCATACGTCTCTTCCTGATGGTGGAACAAGCAACCTTCATAATCTTCTGTCCTGCTGCATGCCTGAAGAATATTTCTCTCCACTCCATTACACTGTTTATCCCTGCAGTGTAAAGTGTTGTATACATTTACGCCAAGAGCGTTTCTTGGCGAATACAGTGCTCCGACTATCAGCACTGGACAGAGTGAACGAGGAGCGGTGGCTTGAAAGGACAAAGAAAGTCCATCAAGCTGAACATGACCTCCTGCCCATCTCCTCTTAGATGTCTGCCTCACGACAGCGGTCACATTTACCCTCCTGCCCTGGCCACAACTTAATTTACTATTCTCAGAAGACTAGGGGTCGACAAGGTCACAGACACACATACAGCCACTGATTTATCCAGTCTTGCATTGAAAGATGTTATCATTTCATATTTCAAATCTTGGAACTCTTCTTAGGTGGCATGCTGTGTGATCATACAGAGTTATATAAATGTATACATCTGCTGCTGATTTCATGTTCCCAAACCTCTCACGATTCCACCCACTGATGCCAGTTTGTTGAGTTTGGCAAAACATCATAAAATGTATTTTTTTTTAAAATGAAAACAAAAACAAAACACCTCACCATGATTGGGTTCTCTGTAGTCTGTAGCATCTTTTCCATTTTATAACAACCATGAGGTTAATGTCCTGGTTTTAACTAACCCCCAAGTCCAGGTTTTCCTTTCATTCTGTCCCCATTTTAGGTGTCGTCTCTCTTATAATGCGTGTGTGTTAATGCAGGTTACAGAACGTGTTCTCTGATCTCAAGCTGAGCTTTCACACCACACTAACGCAACAGATGAATCACTTTCATTCTGACTGCCTGGAGGACGCCTGCACCCTCTCTGTACGATGGTAACTCGCCAAATGTGACTCCCCCACAACAACTGCTGTGGTCTCAAACACACACTCTGATGACCAATCTCAACCCTTACACTTGGTGATGGGAATGAAAAGTTGCTCTGGAGTGCAACTAGCTCACAACCTAGTTATCGAATTGTACTAGTCACATATTGAGTTAAATAATATAGAAACATAAGCATTGTAAATAATTTATAAACGCTTGAGAGGTGTCACTATGCGTTAGACCACAGTGTGAAAATGTCACCAGGTTTGATCGAGCGTTGGCCGTGTTAACATTTGTGGGTAAAGTGCTAGTGTTAAAAGCGGTGCTCTGAGCCATAGCTTCTTTATATTCAACACTTAGAGCTTCAGATGCTGGAGTCTGGATTCCATTCAGGTCAAAGATTAAGGAGTTATTACTCTCAGTTCTGTTTCTTAGTAATGACTTTGCTTGCTATGTATAAGATTTCAGACAGCTTTGTCTAACTGTCTGCATGAAACACCAAAAAGAGCTTCACCTGTTTCTTTGCCTATTGTATACATGCAGAATAAAACATGAAACAGCATGCTGTTATAAAAATAACACCCAAAGTTCATTTCTGTCAAATAATTGCACATCTGGAGTGTGTTATTTCACACACATCACAGTGACTTGCGAACAATTCCAATGTTTCATTTGTTATTACTGAATGACACATGACACATTTTAGTGATGTATATTTTCACTGAGCAGGCATAACATTATGAGCACCTGCCTAATATTGTGCTGGTCCCCCTTTTACTGCCAAAACTGCCCTGACCCATCATGCACTGTGTATTCCGTCACCTCTTTTGATAGATACTGACCACTGCAGACCAGAAACACCCCACAAGAGCTGCAGTTCTGGAGATGCTCTGATCCAGTCGTCTAGCCATCACAGTTTGTCCCTTCGTCAAACTCACTCAAATCCTTATACTTGCCCATTTTTCCTGCTTCTAACACATCAACTTTGAGGACAAAATGCTCACTTGCTGCCCAATATATCCCACCCACTAACAGGTGGCATGACGAGGAGATCATACACCCTTTCCGACCAGAGTCGAGCATTCAGCAGTGTTGTAATATACACTATATTGCCAAAAGTATTCGCTCACCCATCCAAATAATCAGAATCAGGTGTTCCAATCACTTCCATGGCCACAGGTGTATAAAATCAAGCACCTAGGCATGCAGACTGTTTTTACAAACATTTGTGAAAGAATGGGTCGCTCTCAGGAGCTCAGTGAATTCCAGCGTGGAACTGTGATAGGATGCCACCTGTGCAACAAATCCAGTTGTGAAATTTCCTCGCTCCTAAATATTCCACAGTCAACTGTCAGCTGTATTATAAGAAAGTGGAAGTGTTTGGGAACGACAGCAACTCAGCCACGAAGTGGTAGGCCACGTAAACTGACGGAGCGGGGTCAGCGGATGCTGAGGCGCATAGTGCGAAGAGGTCGCCAACTTTCTGCAGAGTCAATCGCTACAGACCTCCAAACTTCATGTGGCCTTCAGATTAGCTCAAGAACAGTGCGCAGAGAGCTTCATGGAATGGGTTTCCATGGCCGAGCAGCTGCATCCAAGCCATACATCACCAAGTGCAATGCAAAGCGTCGGATGCAGTGGTGTAAAGCACGCTGCCACTGGACTCTAGAGCAGTGGAGACGCGTTCTCTGGAGTGACGAATCGTGCTTCTCCATCTGGCAATCTGATGGACGAGTCTGGGTTTGGCGGTTGCCAGGAGAACGGTACTTGTCTGACTGCATTGTGCCAAGTGTAAAGTTTGGTGGAGGGGGGATTATGGTGTGGGGTTGTTTTTCAGGAGCTGGGCTCGGCCCCTTAGTTCCAGTGAAAGGAACTCTGAATGCTTCAGCATACCAAGACATTTTGGACAATTCCATGCTCCCAACTTTGTGGGAACAGTTTGGAGCTGGCCCCTTCCTCTTCCAACATGACTGTGCACCAGTGCACAAAGCAAGGTCCATAAAGACATGGATGGCAGAGTCTGGTGTGGATGAACTTGACTGGCCTGCACAGAGTCCTGACCTCAACCCGATAGAACACCTTTGGGATGAATTAGAGCGGAGACTGAGAGCCAGGCCTTCTCGTCCAACATCAGTGTGTGACCTCACAAATGCGCTTCTGGAAGAATGGTCAAAAATTCCCATAAACACACTCCTAAACCTTGTGGACAGCCTTCCCAGAAGAGTTGAAGCTGTTATAGCTGCAAAGGGTGGACCAACGTCATATTGAACCCTATGGATTAGGAATGGGATGTCACTTAAGTTCATATGCAAGTCAAGGCAGGTGAGCGAATACTTTTGGCAATATAGTGTATGTACACTACGTATAACATGTTACATCCTGAACTATCCCATCCTTTTAAATGTTTATCTGTAAGTGTAATAGTCTATCAAAGAACCAGTACAGTGTTCCACAGTGCTGTTAGTTTGGTGGTCATTATTCAAGCTAAATAAAGCTGTGATGATAAAGATTTGATGAAAAACCCACGAGAAGAGGTCAAAATAAAATAAAAAGACTCCTGAATGTGCGAGCTCCCTGTGTTGAGGTCTTCAGTGCTGGACCCTCGAGCTCTAGGGCAAAATACAGCACAGCATGCCACGGCATGACTCTGTAAACGATCTGAAATCGGGTCTGTATCCTGCTTGAGTGCATGAGACTTCTGGAAATTACTGTATGGTGACTACTGAAGAGGACATTTTGTAAAAATATTCATTGAAATTAAATACTTTAAAACAAATACCAGAACTATTCCACTCGACACTAATGCTGCTGTGTGTCTGATTGAGCCTGAATTAAAGAGGGTGGATTTTAACTACATCACAGGACTAAACACAGATATTTAGTTTCACATTTCAAAATTCTGCACTGGATCCTGCTCCACATGTATGCAACAAACTCACACTGTGACATACCTGTGAGAAAGACAAACAAATTCAGCATGGGTAATTGGGTGAAATATGGCTCTCTGTGCAGAGGAAAATAGTGACAACGTGGTTAATTTGCAGCTCTGAGCAGCACTGCCTGGAGGACAAGCACTATTAGTGACTAGAGAAACAGAGTCATGGCCAAGCAATCAGTCCTCACATTAAGAGAGGAGTCAAGCAAATAAGTGAAAAACTGGAAAGCGGAGTTGATCAACCAATTAACACATTGTGGAAATGCAGAATACTGCCTTGTTTGTTTGTTTGTCTATGAGTGCGTGTGCGCCACCAGCATGTTCCAGATGTCACTGCAGAACTACTGCAATAAGTCTGTGTGTGTTAGTAAAACTCAATTAAGCTTCACTGAATTTAAACAGAAGACACTGCGAGCTTGCCGGCTGGTGTAAATGGAGCTGGTGTAAAACGAGAGTGAGCCGTTTATAGATTTGGATTACACTACTATTGACAAGGGTAACACGGAGACGCCAAGATAGCACCATTGTTATTTTTAACAGAGCAACTCGCATTGACAGCTCAATAATGAAAGACGTTTATGCGGCGTCACAGTGATGGAACGCCGCTTCTTGGAAAAATAAATAAATAAATAAATAAATCGTTACAAATTAGCATGTGAGAGTTCATTCTTGACTTCATATATGCTTGCACACTGCTTGGACAGGAACGAGATTATGAAAGCAGGCAGCGTACGAGAGTAAAGGGAAAAAGAGTGTAGCACTTCAGTGGCCAATAACCGCAACCTCTCATCACCAGCACTGTGGCAACACGGTTTAGAGGGCTTTTTTTAATGTGTAATTTGTTTTTTAATTGGTTAGGGATTGCAACTGACGAGCTGAAATGCTTAAAAAATTACGACAACAACGACAACAAAGCCATCCTCCCAGTCGAACGTAGTGTGTGCCCAAAATCCCTCGCTCTGTTCTGCTTACATACCGCCAAGACGCACAAAATCAAACTGTACTACACACAGCCCGCATCGCTCGCACTTCTCTGGCTACAATGCTAGTGCTGGCAAATCAATTGCACAGGCTGTGTTGTTGAAAAAACTGCAGGCTCAACACATATGAGAAACATCTTCACTGGTAGGTGTGGGAGAAAATGAGGAGAGGGGAGAAAAAGATATATATTGAAGAAGGCCCTGTTGTCTGTATTCTTTTCTTGGCTAGGCTTCCCACCCACCAACCCCCAAAACAAGTACGCCTCTTCCCTCCAATTAAAATTTCTTTGGCACCGTTTTTCCGGGTGATATCTTTTCACTCTCTGTCATTGGAAGGCCCTTCCTTTTTTCCAACAACCCTCTGCTTGCCAGGTTTCTCAATTTGTTCTATGAGCCATTCCACTAAGCGCACAAAAGTCCCGAAGGACCCCACAAGCACAAACTCTCCCTCTTACACACGCACACACAGGCAGAATGACATACCAACTCTGATGACGATGCTCATGCAAGGCCCTGGTGAATGCCAAGTTGATCATTGGGAGTCTGCAGGGAACAGGAAACATAATCTGATTAAAATAGGAAAACTGCAGCCATGTGCCATGTAATAGAGTTTTCTTTCCCAACCTGACGGTGCTTTATTTAACTGTGAATCCCCCCCCCTCCTTCATCCATATCCTCAAGCTTACTCTATGTAAGAGTAGTGGTTCTTTCTCAAGCTTATATGCAGCTGCCCTAATTAGAGCACAAAGAAGGAACGATTTAAAGGGGATTGCTCCTTTTCCTGGCAGGACTGGCAGTACCATTGTTCCTGAGTGGCACAACTGTCTAAAATTTATTCGACTAAAATTTCCAATTTAATAAGGTCCAATTAAATAAAATTCCTTATTATAAATGTCTGGATAAGCAACTAACATGACTGTATGGTGATGCCAGATAATATTTAATTCGTAATAATAACTAAAGACAATTCGAAGTGGTTGTGTTTTTGTTCCCTAGTGGCACTTCATGTTATTGCTTTTGACTAGAGCCATGGATTCACCATTAATTTGCAACAGTAGGAAAATGTGCATAGTTTCTATCCACTAATTTTTAAACCTATGCATCAATTCAATAAAGCAAAGTGTGTCCTGTAGAGCAGTTTGCATTTTTTTTTTTTTTTGCTGCTTTCTCAGCTCATGTTTCTTGCTCCATAATAAGAGTCTGATCTGATCAGCTGCCTTTAGCTAAATAATTTACATAAATGAAAGCCACTGAATAACAATGGTTCAGGTTTAGATAACTAGAGTCACTAAACTATGTCCACTGTGTTTCAACAAGCATTTATCAGTGCAATCTGCTGAAATACTTTCACTAGGTTTGCATCAAGACCCACTGGACTCCCCTGGTCTAGGGTTTGGTTTTATCCTGATGTGAGGTAAAAACCAGAGGAAGCCAGCGTCACCCTCAGCCAGTAGGTATAATTGGCCGTGCTCTCTGAGTAAAGGATAGTTTCCTCTCTAATACAGTTGATAAGAGCAACACTAGCCAACCATGGATATCCGTTAGATCATGCACAGAAAAGAACAGATCCAACACTTTGCTCCAGTGGCAGGTAGCAGGCATTTGACACTGCAGCACTCGGAAAAGCAGCCTACACCCCCACATTCTGTAAAGACACTGAGCTCGCAGGTTTGTATTGGCGATGCCTGCTGCAGCAACTAGACCACATAAACATATCAACATCTCTCACATGCATATCCTATGCATGCACAGATCTATAGAACTACTGTGACCAGATACACACAGATTCTAAGTCTCTCTCAGTCTCTCTCTCACACCTGAGAGTTGTGATCTCAAATGACACATCTCATTGCCATGTGGCTCACAATGACATATCCAGGACCACTGCTGTCTGAACAAGACCGCATGCTGTTCCTACAAGACCACATGTGGAATGACAGCATTATCGTTCTGTCATTGAGAAATCAAGATTCGTCACAGTGGCAAGGAGTTTTTTCCCCACACCTCAGCATCACCAGTGTGTCACTCAAAATCAAGGGGAACAATAGGTGGTGGTGGTGGGGGGACATTTTTGACAGCTCTTCATCTGACTGAAGGAGCCATCAATCAAGCCGGTTGGGCGCTACAGTTGGAGCCGTACTCAGCACTTCTACCTCCGTCATGGAGGTCGAGAGGCTAACGGTGCTGGTGATGAACATTACCCCTCCATCTGAGCCCCAACATTTCAGAAACTGCAGAAAAATAATCTGAAAACACCAAGCTGCTCAAGCACACAGGCTTGTGAATACCTGGGCTCAGTTAGCACACAAGATTTTAATTTTTATGTAATTTTTCAAGACACTTGCCACGTTGTAATTAATAGTGTTTCTAGACAGCTGTATAATAATCATATAATTTCAAAGCCTCCATAGTAAAATGTAATATTGGCATGCTTCAGTTACTGCATAAAAATGAGCAAACTAGATGCTGATGGTCATGTGGCATTTTCAAATACGGCACAGGAGACAGAGGACACGAGATTAGGGTCAATAAAGATGTTACTGAAAAGATGTACAATGCAGCAAGAAGCAAAACTTCAATAACATCATTTAAATGATTACGATCTCTAAACAGGGTGAAACCCTTTAACATGGCAAAATATTATCTCTGACATATTGCAGGTATGTGTATATATGTTTATAAATTAAGCTTTACCAGGTTGGTGTTGAACTTGAGTGGCCTGTACAGAGCCCTGACCTCAACCCTACTGAATACCACTGAGATGAACAGGAAACTCCGAATGCACCCAAGGTTTACTTGGCTAACATTAAAGCCTTCGTTCATTAATGCACTTGTGATTCAGCCTAAAAGGGCACAAATCCCCAAGGCCATATTAGTAAATCTAGTGAAAAGCCTCCCCAGAAGCAAAGGGGCACCAAGTCAAAATGAATGCCCATGGATGTGAAATAAGATGTTCAAGGATGGACTGGGCTGTAGTAATCAGGTGTCTACAAGCTTTATAGTAGCGTACTTCCTGCTCCACCTTGATGCTGATGCACATCACTGCAATTACATGGTCCATGCTCGAGATTTTGGGGACCTACATGTGCATGGTGTAGTAGTGCTGTGTTACGGACTTATTTTTCACCCACCCCCCCTAGAGATAAGAGGTCATTAACAAAGAGAGATTGGAAAACAACAGATCAGAGACTTGGGTTAAGTGAAATGTTTTGGCATTGACAAATTAGCAGACTAGAGGTCTAAGTAGCTCTACAAACGCCAGACAAAAAACAACAACTCCCAACAAGACTGGACTGATGTGAGAGATACCAGACAAATAACCGCAAATCAAGTTAGCTTTTATCGCAGCCAACCCTATCGCTGTTTGCTGATTGTCTCTTTGTGCCCTGCGCCCTTAAAAACACAGACAGCAGCCAAAATAAGAACAATGTTTACTGAAGACTGCAGAGTGAATTAAGGGCAATTTCTTTTGTGTTGCTCAGGTAAGAGTAGGTGTAATTTCAGTTAAAAGACATAAAGCAGCAGTGTTGTTTGGGGGCTTGCAGAGAGCACAGACTTCTCCCTACAGGTCCACACATATAATTGTCTGAAAAGGCACTTTAATAAACAGCACCACAGTCAAGAGAACACAATGGATCTCATAACTTTCAACGCAGGCAAATTGTACTGGGTGTCAAAAAGCAATTTCGAATAATTTTTTCCCCCCACATTCTCCCAATTTTAGTGACAATTCCCACAAGCTCTCCTCTATAACATAACAGCTACCAACCAGGGAAAGTGAAGGCTAACACATGCTTTACTCTGAAACACACACAGCCAGCCATGTGCATCTTTTCTGCAGCTCGTGGTGCGACACAGTGCAGCTGAATACGCTGAGGGAAAAAGCACTACCTGTCCTTTTCTGCACATATGAGCTCACAGATGCCCAGATTTGCTTAGTGTAGCACTTGACTGACAGAGAAGAGAGTAATACATTCATTCCCAATTAGAGTGCAGGGCCAATTACTCTCTTACACTCCCAGCTAACTGATGACCGTGGCAGCGTCAGGACTGGAAGTGATAATAGGATGAATGTTTTACAGTTGCCTTAATTTCATTTCAATCTAAGGACAATCGCAGTCAATTATATTTTGAAAGATGTGATTGCTTAATTATATAAAATCATCACTACGGTCCTCATAACCTATACACTTTTAGTACAGGTCTTAGGATGAGACAGGCTTAAAGGACAGTCTTGCAGAAGTTGTAATGATAAAAGTTACTCATAATTCCACTAAATGATTGTTACCTCATAGAAACAGAGGTTTCATTGTTTTGAGCTACTAACCACAAGGAATCTCAGGTCTGAGAGAATGAATGATGAGTTTTAAGCCTCATTTACAAAGACGATCATCCATGGGTTCTTAACCTCCTTCCCTAGCGCGACCTTGTTCTGGGTAAAATTAGGAAACATCTCCCACCCCGTCATAAGCGAGCCAGACCTTCTCATCCAACATCAGTGCCTGACCTCACAAGTGCACTTCTAGAGGAATGGTAAAAAAAAAAAAAAAAATTCCCATAAACACACTCCTAAACCTTGTGGAAAGCCTTCCCATAAGATTTGAAGCTGTCATAACTGCAAAGGCCGAGCCAACTCTATTACATTCATGTGCATGAATAGGCGGACGTCCCTGTTTTAGAATAGCCTACGGTCTCTGCTCTAAATCATTCCAAAGGTGTTCTATCAGGTTGAGGTCAGGACTCTGTGCAGGCCAGTCAAGTTCCTCCACACCAAACTCTCTCATCCATGTCTTTATGGACCTTGCTTTGTGCACTGGTGCCCAGTCATGTTGGAACAGGAAGGGGTCATCCCCAAACTGTTCCCACAAAGTTGGGAGCATGAAATTGTCAAAAAATGTCTTAGTATGTTGAAGCATTAAGAATTCCTTTCACTGGAACTAAGGGGCCGAGCGCAACCCCTGAAAGACAACACCCAAATTCAATGATGTGGGAGGGTGTCCCAAAACTTTTGACAATATAATATGTCTGTTAATCAACATTATCAGCATTTAGGCCATCTACCATGGTGGTGACATTTTCAGAAATTTATTTTGATGAGTTATGTAGGTAAGGTCTGCCCCTTGCATACAGCCTTCATAATAAATATACTTTTTACTTTTTTAAAAAAGTACTTCCTCTCTTTTCTCCCCCAGGGCCATGATGCAACCACCAGGTTAAGAAACCCTGTTCTTCACTCACAATTTTTCACAAAAGCCTTCTATAAAAATGTATCGTGTAAATGCTTATTGGCCGCTCCAAAAGGTGCCTTTAGAAGGAGTAAAGAGGTTTTCTATTCTTCTCTTAGTAATAGGTTGAAATTTTTTTTCCAAATGCAACTCTACATAGAGCGTAATGGATAACACTTCGGCTGATAACTGCTAGTCTATTTCTTTAACCCTTACAAAAAAAACTGTCAACTGTTTGAACATTTATATAAGAGGCGAAATACAAAGTTCAGCTTGTAGCCAAGTTACACAAGACTCCAGCTATACATACAGTCCTACTGACTGATGACTAGAAAGATCAATAGACATATACTTCACTGAGAGAGTCACTGAGAACATAAAATATCATGATCATCATCATTATGGCTGCATCACGTCTGAAAGATAAGGGATGCGCTTATTGTTTAGTCATCCATCTCAGCCATCAGCACAGCCAGGCCCTTAATGGAGATGCAGAGGAAACACTGACAAGCAGTACAGAGTGAAACAAAAGAACAGAGACAATACACAGGGTAGGAAAGGAAAAGGCCACATACATGCACACAAAAGGAGAAAGACGCTAAAAGACAGTTACATTGATAGATAAAACAAAAGAGCGATGAGATGGGGACTCTTACTTCTTGCTGTGGACGGGGCTTTCTTTCGGTCAGTCACTTAATCCGTTCGCTTCTCCTCTAATTGTGTAAAAATGTGCAATAAATCCACGTTTCTGTAATGAGGACAGAAGAGATGGTAAGGTTAGGCTTTGACGGATGACTCTGTGTAGCTGTGCCACAAGGCAGTCAATATTTGCTTTCTGCTTCATTTGGGAGTTTGTGTGTGTGTGTGTGTGTGTGTGTGTGTGTGTGTGTGGTCTTTTCTCCTAGACTCTGACCTACAGACAAACACTTTGGGGTGAAGTGGGTAACACTGTATATCAACTGAGAAACACCACCACCAGTCTTCCCAATTAGACATATTGAGGTCATTGTGTGCAGTTTTATTCAACATGTGCGCACACACACACACAGACCAGACAGGCCCAAGAGAGTGGAAATTGATTGAGTAGAGCGTGAGAGTGTGAGTGCGATCTGTCTGGGACTTATGTTGGAATTCTTGTGTAGTAAAAGCTCACATACGTTGACACACACACACACACACACACACACAACAACAAGCAAAGTCGCTTATCAAAACACATTTTCCGGTGGTATACAGAGGGTTCCAGTGAAAGCAGGAGGACAGAAAGAATGTGCGAGTGTGTGTGAAGACAGGGGTGGAGAGAGAAAAACTCTCAGGGAACAAGACACTTCCAGGGTAAGTGTTCACAATACCCAGCTTGCATCTGGTGGTGGTGGTGGTGAGGGGGTAGGGGGGGATATGGAGTCATGGCAGAAACCATGACAAAAGAACATACGGGAGGCTCCTTTGTACTTGTTGACGTGGAATGAGGTTTTAAAGTTTAATGGAGCTCAGGGAGACAGTAGATTTGTCCTCTGGGATGGCAAGCTAATAACGTAAAAGTGTGAGGAGACCAACGACCAATCAGACCTACAAAGACACACCGAGAAAGAGAGGAGAGGAAACATGTTACAGCAAACCATCCACATGTGCAACTTTCTAGATATCAGTCATAGCAACATAATATTGAATAGACAGCCGTTTAATTTATCAGGCTAACAGGAATGTTTCACAAGGTATTACCCTAGCCTTTGCAAATGCCTGCACATATGCGCACACACAAGTGCACACACACAAAGCAGTGTCAGAGTCCCAGTGAGAGCTATGTTGCACCCTCCAGTGCTTATCCTAATATTGATACTGAGACAAAACAAACCAAGGCTATCAGCAGTCACAGAACACCAGCACAGCTATCCTCCCCATTTTCTTTCTCTTCCTCCTCTTCTCTCCAATCAGTCTCTCCTCCATCCGTCCTACTCTCCTGCACAATGATCTGATCCATTCTCGTCTCCGCTCCTTAACCGAAACACCTATTCGACTGAACTCAGACCTATACTGAGTTTAGAGTTTAGCAGTTGAGCCACGGAGGTCCTTGATTGTCTAACCTGAAATCTTTTAGCCACTGAAGTGCCATGTTGATTAGATAAATGAGTAGAAATGGTGTCTATAAATCAGATATTAAGGCTTCAAACAGCTCGGGATCAATACGCTCTCAGCATCATGTCGTCCACTAGTGCACTATCGAGCTTTCTACCCTGCTGCCGTTATTTTGTTACCGTATTCAAACAGGCACACATAGGAATTCGCCTGTCCACACACACACGTGCATACACACCTAGGAAGAAACCCTTGCTATGAATATGTTGGCTCAATAAGATCACTAACATGATGGCACCATAACCGCAGACACACTCTTGTTTGCATAAATTAAATTTTATTTACAAACTAGTTTGTTAGAAATTTTGGTTTGGGTGACGCTTCTTTTAGTAATGAGGGACGTCATTTTTTATTCCTGTCTGTTGTGGAGCAGCTGCATCCCATCGTGACTACGGAGATAAACCACTTAAGTCTGAATTTGTCTCAGAAGCACTTTTTCGCATATTGTAAGCTGTCTGATACTCATTAGTGCGTTCTGATTCACGCAAGAACATCTGTGACTCAGTAAATTTGCCGTCAGATTAACTCATGCGAGGTTTGATCTGGTAAGAAATCCTGTTAAGTCCCTTTCCTGTGAACATCTTGCAACTTAACAGAAGCAAATAGGGAAAGTGTGTATTGTAATGCAATTTATTACATTACAGACAAGTAGGGAAAGAGTGAATTATTAAAGTTCATTATTTATATCCAAATACATGTTGCAGAAAATATTCACAGCTACTACTCGCTAATTCAGTAGCAACTCGGCATTTAGGCTGCATGTTAATAATAATAATAATAATAATAATAATAATAATAATATGTTGTTGTTAAATCACTGGCTATGTCTACTTTGGTCCAAAGTCTCACTGGACGGATAGTGTGGTGCAATATGAACGAGTCTGATACCACAACCAGACAGGAAACATCAGGGGAGGGAGAAAGTGTAGCACAGCTCCAAGTTCAATGACAGAAGAGAAGATTAGAAAATGATTATATTTATTGTGGCCTGTGCAGGGCCAGAGGCCTGCGGCTGCCCTGTCGGCTACGGCAGACCATTTCTCACTAGCTCATGAAAAGACTAGCGGACTGGGAAAAGCAACAGGAGAAATTCCCCTTAAAATGTAGCAGTCGCAGTGACATGTTATTAGCCGAGCAGCGGCTCCAATCTGAGCCTGAGCCACGTGGGCCAAGCTGGCACAGGAGCAGGGAGGAGTGCACTCCACGGCACTGCCAATCACAGGACTGGCAACAAGCATAAACTTCTGGTGTTTGTCTAGAAGCAGACAAACACCTGAAAGGCAGCACTGTTTTAAAAGTAGAGCACATTTTAATCCCATTCTTTGAGCAGATTGAGGAAGGAGTTGAACCTGACAGGCAACTGGATGTCTGCTAGGCTTCATAAGGAAGAGATAAGACCCGCAATTCTATCAGATCCCCGAAGAAGCACTCATCATCAAGCATTTCATCATCTCCGATACAAAGGCAGGAGTGGAGGCACTGGAGACAGAGCCAGAATCCTTTAAAAGCGCTGCGCTGTTTTCATCATCGCATCTCCTAATCCCAGCAAATGCTCTGCATTGCTTTAGCTCACATCAAACTCTGTGTGAAGCTGGACAATCAGTGGCTTTTCAAAAATCTAATCTGAACAGCGAGCTCATCTCTCTGTTCGCCGGCTATAATCTACTAGGATGCGATCCTTACAGAACTAGTGTGCTCACTCGGATCACGATCAAATTATTTCGTTTATTAGCACGCTGAAAGGTAAAACAGAGAGCATCCATGCCCTGTGGAACATCACACCCGGTGTATCACAAACTTTATGAGGCCTGTTTGCACTTCTGGAAGAAAGGGGATGGGTTTTATTTTTTCCCCCTTCGGATGCCAGACAGAAAACAAGCGCCACCATGTCCACTGTTGCCAGGAAGCTAAAATCTTTAAATAGATTTTATGCACCTCAATAAATCCTTGAATGTAACCAGGCACAAAAAAAAAAGTTGTTTAAGTTTCAGTCCTTTACTGTAATGGAGAAGCCAAGATTAGCTTGTTTTTCCACTCACAAAAGCTAAGGGGTTTATCAGAGACTTCAAGTAACACTCAAACAGAATACATTAGTGCTTAAAAAAAAAAACAATGCACACTGAATGATAATGAAATAGGAAGAAAAAAAATGGGGCATTATAAGGGGCAATCATTAAAGGAAAAATACGGAAGGGTATTACTTCGGATGTAATGAGGAAAAAAAAAAAAAAAAAAAAAATATATATATATATATATATATATATATATATATATATATATATATATATATATATATATATATATATATATATATATATATAAGAATATTTCCATGAAAGCCCTAATGAAAAGGACCTTCTGATGTGATCGCTGCTTAATAATTATTCGCTCTTCCTTTTTTGTAACAAAAATAAATAAATAAAAAAAATCTGACCAAAGAAACCGCCATCTAGCTCGCTTGTTTTCGATTAGCTCACAAGACCAAAGCACTTGAATTCACAGGACAAAGTTCACCTATATAAAGTTGGTTGAAAAGCAAAAGCAACCGCTAGCAGAATGAAACAGTGTCTTTCACATCCCACATTCTTTTTCCACTTGAGTGAATTTCATTTGTGATTACTCTGAGCACCGCTTTATCTGAAATAGAAGACTTTTCGACTGACCCCTGCATCGCTAAACAAGGGATCAAAAAAATTGTAAATGCTACAACTAAACTGTAGATATTGGCAACTCTGAAAAGATTTTTCTGAAAAGAGAAAAGAAGTATCTTGGACTTCTATGCAAGTGCTTGAGTTTCAGAGGCATGTAATGTACTACAAGCGTACATACAGCACATTACGGCTCCACATCAGGCTAACTCTAGGTTCAAAATAGCTTATCTAATCACCACCATTATGCAAGTTACTTCTAACCCGAGGCTTTTTTTTTCCCCAGAGATGTTGCAACATGATCAATCTGCAGCTTTCCACTTCAACATGGCAGATTTGGAAAAGAGCAAGTTGTCGTCTGTGGTCAGCCCTGCTATGGATAAATAAAGGTTTAGGGATTAACAGCATGCCATCAAATTCATGGGCTTCATAAATCCCTTGTTCAAGGGCATCGCAGTGCAACCCACAGTCCATAAACTGCCTGCAACACTGTGGAAGCTGAGGAAGTACAGCATGTGTGTGAAGTTTCTGTCCTGCGGTTACAATGATACAGACTGCTTCAGATTGTATCGCGAACCCTGCTGTGTGACATACACTGTAACGTCTGCTGCAGACAGAAGACCTGTCGACTTTCAGCACGACTGATAAATAATCTAGTACAAAGACAAGGACAAGACATTGAACCCAGGGTCTTTTGTCGAGCCAAAGACGGCGCACCAAATCAGAGGGGAAAAAAAATCCCCACAAATGACTCTGGAAAGAGACAGATGCATTCATCAAAAGACACGACAATATCTGACCCCTGACCCAGCTGTCGTGACTGACACAATCAAGTTTCTTCCAGAACTTTCCATCAAGTTGAGTGCTTTCAATACTGAAAGCACAAGATTGTTAAGCTTCTTTCATAGGTAACAGCTGTGCGACCGCAACTGGCTAGCTAATGGACAGAACACAGAAACAGTTAATGTTCATGTGACATGTATAAGGTAGCTAAATTGTATTCCACCTACATGCAAACCCAAAACTGACCCCCCTGCCCCAAACAATGTCCAAAATGGGAAAATATCCACACACCCACACAAAAATATTTAGAGGCATGGGTACTTGCCCATCACAATTTGTGATGCAGCTGCAAATTTAATTTGCAGAGCAGGAAAAATAAAAGGAGCAGTCAGGAGATAAGGCTAATGGCACTTTCAGGCTGTATGTCCTTGCAAGGACGTACAGAGACGATAGCAGTGCAGGAAGTGAGGGAGGGCTTCTCTGCTTGGTGGAAGATTCAGTCCAGCAGATAAGCGCTATATTCATCAAGCACCAAGTAACTTATGGCTTTACTGATTAAACAAAAAACGCTTCAAAAGACAAATCTGGATATTCACACATGGTCCCTTTGAGTATGACCAGTACTTCGGGATCCTCTGTGCAACGGAAGTGTGGAGGAAAAAGCCGAAACAAGGTCTCAGAGGATCAGAGATATTCGAGTATTTGGGCCTGTCACTGCTGCAGATGACACTTGGCTCTTTACTTTGCTCTCGTGGGAAACAGTGTCCTGACTGCTGCAGTTTAGACATGGAACAATGACAGGACAGTGACAGACGATTTACTTAAGTGTCTAGTAAGTAAAGATCTTTTGAAAGCATTTAAAACAATGTCGAGCAAAACTGCTGTACAAACTGCATGTATATGCAGATATTAAATATTTTCCAGCAGTTACTGATCTTAAATGCTTTAGACAATAACATTTGCATTCCAACATAAA
The DNA here is from genome assembly GCF_019097595.1 of Hemibagrus wyckioides. Taxonomy (NCBI): domain Eukaryota; kingdom Metazoa; phylum Chordata; class Actinopteri; order Siluriformes; family Bagridae; genus Hemibagrus; species Hemibagrus wyckioides. The sequence continues at coordinate 12,434,962 of NC_080712.1, forward strand.
CACAGAAATTCAAACATGTACAATATGCACTTATTCCCAAAGGCTTCATGGAATAAGTGTGTTTTGCTTTTTAAGGTACAGAGAATGTGCTGTTATGTCAGAGGAGGCCAGTCTATTAAAGAGCTTATGAAGGAATACACGGCGAGACAGACAGCAAGACAGTGAGACAGACATCGAGATAGACAGCGAGCCAGATAGTGACAGACAGCAAGACAGACAGCTAAATGGCTCATCTTATTCTGAATCCTAAAATGACAGTGAGCCAGACAGCAAGACAGCTAGTGAGACAAATAGTGAGATTGACAGTGAGACAGACAGTAAGACAGCTAGTGAGAGACAAATAGTGAGAGACAGTGAGACAGATAGTGACATCAATACAGACAGAGTCAGACAGCAAGACAGACAGACAGCTAAAAGGCTCATCTTATTCTGAATCCTAAAATGAATTAGGTAAAGTTAATAGTTATCTTAAAAGGGGAAAATTACAGTGTGTGCAAAATGCAAGCAAAATAAAAGCCAATCACGAAAGAGAAACATTTCTAACCATCACATAGTCATACAACGCCTTTCCATCCAGTGGGGTTCAGTCTGTAAATGCTAACATTACAAGTCCCAACACTTCCAATGAGCAAATCAAATGCAAATGGAATACTTCAGAAATGACTCAATCATGACTGCTTATTTTGCCAGAATGCAGCCACCTGGTGTTGCTGATGCAAACATTTTTGCCAAAAAAAAAAAAATCCAAATATGCAGCGTGATTACATATCACTGTCCAAAATATCCTTCAGACTGAACCTGATGCACATTTAACACATCATCTGGAAAAACTCACAAAACAAACAAAAACAGAAGCGGCATCTACACAGAAGGAAACGGATATATGGGTAGATCCACAAACAATGGATAAATTACCTATAAAGCTACACTGACTGTTCCAACAATAACACAAGCACAAATATTCAGCACTGAAACACTTTCCTTTAGATTTGCTTTTTTGAAGCTGCTGTATGCTAGTTCGTCTTTAGATACAAGAGCTCCTTGATAACAATGGTGTCTGATGAGAGCACATGCTGTCCATCACATGGATTAAAGTTTATCCTTTTACCAGTTAACAATATTTTGCACTGGATCATTTTCCACTGTGGGTAAAAAAAAAAGAAAAAAAAAAGAAGATGCGTCACTGCAGCAAGGCAGCATGCAGGTGTTTACAGAAAGGACAGTGCTTATTTTCAGAGCAAGGTATAAGCAGGATTTACATATGAAATACATTTGGAAGCATTTAACGGTATGAGGAAATATTATTTGGGAGGATGTACTTCATGGCAACATAATTTTAGGTCATCATTTACCAATGAAATAAATGACCAGGTGAAGTGCTGAACAGCTGTTTTCATCTGCACATGACCGAGGAGTAGAAAAAGCACAGAGAGTTAAATCTGAGCCACCAGCAAGGTGAATACCCAGAGTAAAAAGTTTAACAGCCAAACAACCGTATACAATCACAGCAACTTTCTCTCGCTCTCTCTGACACACATGAATGCTTCATGCTAACAAACAAGACACTACATTTCTATACTCCAGTTCCAGCTCATTTGTTTCGCATTCATTTATGTTCTTCAAACACACACACAGACACAGACACACACACAGCAAGCAGGAGGGGCAAAGAGTTGCAGGTAAGGGAGTGATGGAGACAGAGATTAATAGGAGAGGAAGTTTCCGGAGCACATCTGTTTGTGACTGCGACAAGGCCATTCAGGTGCTGAAAAATGTGCCCTGCCACGCCACAGCGCCTGTGGCCAAACACAGAGACAGTAATATATCTCAGATGAGTGGAACAAACACACAACACACACACACTAGCGGCATGGCTCTGCCACCACAACAGATGAGACCCAGAGAAAGGCTTTGTGAGCTTTCATTACTGCAGCACACCTTAATTTAGCCTCCTGGTTCAGGCAGACAATGTTCTGAGGTGGAGAGAGAGTGTTAATAATGAGCAATGCGCCAGCCCAAAAAAGAGGAAAGAGTGCACCTGGCTTCTTAGCCTCGGAGGAATTCCTGTCCAAGTGACATTTGACCCTTCAAAGCCAACACAGACTTGTGCTCTCCTGACAGCCCCTCATTAGCTTGGGTGGTGTCCCCTTAACTAATGCCACCTAAACAAGGTCTCAGTCTTCTTAGTCAGTCCTGTTCAAATCATGCCCCGAGGCTGCAACACTGGAGAAGCCCATTTTAGCATATAATCAGTGTCTGGGAAGAGAAAGGGAGCCAGGCAAGCAGGCAGGACGGACTGACGTAAAGCAGTGGATGTATGTGACAGTCTTCCTGCGCGAGCTCGAGGCAGGACAGGAAAGTGATCCAGGCAGCTCCGGCTGTTGCAACAGGCCTCGCACGAACCACGCACAGAAGGAGAGAATAGCCACAGGCTGTGGAGGTGCAGCAGAGCAGAGCCCATGGGATGTAGGATTACCTAAAATATTCATTGAGGTTTTGCCCCTTCCCCATGCTGCCCAGCACAGTAAATACAGGCTCCCAGAAGCCTGCTGCTTTACACACAGATTAATGCTAATCCAAGTTAATGCTGGAGGCAGCACATACACTTACTGAGTTCTCCATTAGTGCGTGTTCCACAGAATCGTGATCAAGCACAAAACTGGAAAAGTATGCAGCTCTCCATAACCAGCAACAACCTCTGAATCATGTGTGTTTGTTAAACGAGAGTGAGGGGAAAAGCAGGAAGCTCTAAGTGACTGCTTCTCCTTTTGATGTGTGTGTGTCAGTCTCTATGGAGCTGTACAACATGATTGCTGCCTGAGGGATAAAGAGTGGGCGAATGTGTGTGAGACCTTGGAAATGTGTGATACAACTCTGCACAAACAGTAAAAGGCTGGATTTATGCTCCACTCTGAAGCCATCAGAGAGTCAGGGTTCATAATGTTCATTCTTGTCGCCATTTCTACTCAGCGTATTTTACCGCTGACCAATCGCTATTAATCGAACTGTAATGAAATAGCAAGGAAGCAGCATGATTACTTTCTGATCAAATAGCTGTAAATATTTTAGCTTGGCAACTTCAAATTATGTATTTAACTGGTTAGTTGGAGGCAACAAATAATTGAGTCGTTTCCTTTAGAGACTTCTAGTTTAACAGGTTCATGTTTTAAAGTAGCGTGCACAAATCTGTCATACACTGGACTTTCTCTGCCACATCTCTAATCTTTTTGCTTGAGCAGACAACACATTTTTTATCTCCATTAAGTTCTTCCAATTTTCCATAAAGCTCTCTTACTCCAGTTTCACAGGTGTGTTTTAAGGAGTTGAGTTGAATCTTGAAAATGACTCAATCCAACTAAATCTAGAAGGATCTGAAACGACTGAGCTGATTATATTTTTGGAAGGAAGGTGACAAGGTCAATCATTACAGTTATTTTCTCAATTTTATTAAGAAAAATAAAAACTAAAGAGCTGCCGAATCCATGTAAATAAGGTCCAGCTATGGGTTCGGGTAAATAAGGCCTGGCCACGAATCCTCCCTTGTTTTGTTGAACAACCTGCGAAAAAGAGCCAAACCTGTCCTTCTGTCCCCCAAAGATTTCAGAATGCCATTTCCTTCAAACCATTTCAGACTAAAAGCTTATCTTATGACAACGCTGCCACGTTTCTTCTCTCTCCGGTCATCCATCCAAAGCAATCACACTTTCTCAGAGCTGTGACCCAGCAGTTAAAGGGCCCTTTATCTGAGCCAGGTGCTGGAGCTCTTTATGCGTAAGGAGGGAGGCCTCACGCTTTCCCTACACTGCTGCTGAGGAGGAGGTGAATGTGTACATCTCCAGTGGCGCATGAGGACTGGGTCAAACATGCCACGCTGTTACGGTTTTCTCTAAAGCAGCTCCACTTGCAGCACGCTGCTTCCTGCTGAGAACGCTCTGAGCCGCAGAGAATGTGTTGACGCTCTGCTACATTACACACACACACAGAGCACTTCTATGGCCACACAACTTGCATATTAAAAACGTTTTGATATGCGCTGCACTGTAATCAAGTTGTCCGTCTCTACCAAATGCGGGTAATTTGTTGAACATGGTCACTACTCAAGCAAAGAGAGAGGCTGTTCTCCGGCACACAATGAGTGATATTCTTTCAGCACATTTAATTCTGTCGTGTTTCTCACCCTCCCTCTCTTCACCAGCATAGTAAGGATAGTGAGAATGGCAGGGCTTTGGAGATATGGTTCCACCTGTCAGACCACAGAAGAATAAGCCACTGGCCCGAAGCAGGGCCGTCGCTCAACAAAGCAGCCCAGAAAACGAGCGGGCTTGCTCAGCCTCTATCAGACGAGACGCACGGATGACACCGTCGTTCTCAATGACACGCTGAATATAGAACTTGGGATGAATGCCACTCAGGTGGAGGGGAAGAAAGGCAGAGAAGTGTGCAGTGCTCCGTTTCCCAATGTGTGAATTCTTCATGAAAGGTGCACATGGAGGTTGATATGAAGTAGACGAGCTAAGAAGCTCTCATGTGAAGTGGACTGCATTGTGCTTCCAGGACTACAGTAGCAAACCTGCATTTCATATGCATAACACACAGACACACACACAGCTTTATATCTGCTCATTAAGCTGCATAGCGGAGAGCCCTCCCCTTCATACACACACAAAAAGAATGAGGGGCCCCTTCAAATTGTGCTGTCTGATGTTAAGGTACAATGCATTTTAAAACAATTTGTTACAGCCTTATATACAAGCAGACGTGCCAGTATTGCTAACAATAAAATCTTAGCATGAAAAATGAAAAGGAAAAAAAAAAAAAAAAAACTATATTACCCTTAAAAAACATACATAATTACACACACCTTCCCATGGGATAACCTTCCCATCCAATGTCAAAGATTATGAATTCAAATGTCAAAGTTCAGCAAAATAAAACCAATGTGACACAAAAATGCTATAAGAATAAATGCAGAATTTCACACCCTGAGGTCAGTTAAGTTCATGTCCTAATGCAGCTCACTTTGTGCACAGCGTCACTGTCATGCTAAAACATGTTTAGGCCCCTTAGTTTCAGAGAAAGGAAACTAATGCTAGAGCATACAAATGACATCCTATACCATTGTGGCAACAGTGTGGGGAAGAACCACATACCACTGTTCATCCGATGGTCAGATACACATACTGGGCTTAACAATAAAGTGGTGGTTTGTGGCATAGCTGTGCATTCCTTTACCACTCTTGTTCATTCATTCAGGACATCAACAAACCCAGAGTCAACAAAGTGATCTACAGAGCAAGTACAATTCTGGCAAGCATATTCAGCAAGATTTGTCAAAAAGAAGACCATAAAGACATTAGGAGACACAGGGGGCCTTCAAATAAGACACCCTACAGTTTATGATTATATATATTGATTCGATTTTCCCAACAGTACAGTAAATGGTTTGGCAGCGTGAGCTTTCGCCTGGGCTCTAAGGGTTCTGGCCTGTCCCTCCTCATTTACAGGGAACTGCATCCTCACCGCCGGGAGATCTGTAAGTGAATAATATCTTCTGCTGACTCATGATCAGATATTCCTAAAATCCGTTATCACTTATCCACAGTGGCACCCCCACTCTCTCTCTCACACACACACCTTTTCATTCAGTCAGACACTATTTAAATTCCCTGCAGGCATAACAAATTTAGCTTTCTTTTCTACTTGAGAAGCTACTACTTTGTAAGATGTCATGCAAAGATTTCCCATCTCCATGCGAGTTCTTTTCCATCCTTTGTGGTTTTTAATTATGCCAGTGAGTGGACAGCTGAGCAAAACTACAACCAAGTACAAGAACCTGAGGCAGCGTGTACAGGCTTAACAACTGGACAGCTGAAGATTGGGAAAACATGGCCTGGTCTGATCTCAATTTCGGCAGTGACCTACAGACGGAAGGGTCAGAATTCAATGTCAACAGGCCATGAGCCCAACCTGCCTTGTGTGAACAGTTGAGGGTGGTGGTGGTGCTGGTGTCATGTAGTAGGAATGTTTTCCTGGCACATTTTGAGCATTGTTTGGATTTCCACAGCATATATAAATATTTGCTGACCACGTGCATCCCTTTAAAGCTTACAACTGACTCCTCTTTTAATGGCTACTTCCAGCATCAAGCGCCATGTCACAGAAGAAATCGCCTCAAACTGGTTTTGTGAACATGAGTTCAGTACACATCAATGGCTTCCTCAGTCACCAGAATCCAGAGCAGCTTTGATATGTGGTAGAATGAGAGACTAACATGAATATGCAGCGATTATGTGAAGAAATTGTGTCTGGATGGAGCAGGAATTTAAAAGGAATGTTTTCAACTTCTTGTGGAATCCATGCCATGAAGAACTGAGGCTGTACTGAGAGCACAGAGGTCCAACTGATTACCATTCATACAGTGTTCCTAATTGAAGTTTTATTTGTCACATACATGATCATACACAGCACGACATGTACTGAAATGCTATTTATGACTGTCCTTGACAAACAATAGAGCCAATTAACACTAATGTAAAAGAATATAAAGATGCAAACAGAAATAAAATACAAATGAGATACAACACAATTAAATAGAACATACGGCAGGTAGGGTCAAACTATGAACTATGGTGGAAAATTGCAATAGGAGAATAAATAAATTATCTGAATACAGGGACTATAATGATTAGATGTGTATATGATAAATAGATGTGGTATGATTAGAATTATTAAATATGAATACAGAATGTTATTTAATGGTAATAAAGTGCACAGTAATTGAAGACTCCTACTCATTTTGTTTGATACGCAATGTACCTGACTTTTTTAATAATATGAATGAAAGAGTATTTGTTTGCATTCCCCCTTTTTTATATTGCCTCTGGCTTGCTAATTAGGAATCTAAATCAACATCCAGATTCGGTGAGGCTGCTTTGTGAAAAATGTCTAAGCTATACAAATAAAATTACATTGAATTGAGTTAGTTTGCCAGACTCCTTTTCTATTTTTCAGTAAAAAAAAAGAAAAGAAAAAAAAAAAGTGCTTACCACCATATGCACTATTACAGTCTAATTTGTTTTTGTTAAATATTATGATAAAAATGAAAGTCTATGCTATAGTAGACTCTGGAGGAGGAATAATAATAAAAAAAAAAGTGCGTAATGTGTTTGACATTCAGGGTTGGACATATTACTCTAGAGGAGAGAGTATAATTCAAACTGATAGAATATAGTGTGAACCAGACACGAGAAGACCGAGAGAGGGAAATGGGGGGGGGGGGGATTGGGGGGAGAGAGAGGCCGTCTTTCAGTACAGCTGCCTTGACATGCAGACAAATACAGATTGTCAAAGACTGGCAGACAGTCAGGTACAGCTGAATGATTCACTGTTCATTCTTTTCAGAGAAGCCATCGCAACACGTGTGACTTGAATCTACTCTGAACTCACTTCTGTAATATCAGCTACTCTGATATGAAAAACATGAACCTTACCACTTTCTCAACTGAAACTGCACTCTGAATCCCGACACTGACAAAGCCAGGCGTTCATGTTCGTGATTTTTAAAGCATATGATGTGATTATGCATATACATACACATGATTATGAATATACTCTACATATTTAATCAAGTACTGTAAAATACTAAGGAGGAATAAAACCAGGCTCACAACACATCAGACGATGAGAGTCAAATTAATAAAATGGGATTATTGGTGTGTACTTTACATACTATGGTGGTAGACTGTGTAGAGATCCAACAGTCAGATTCAACCATTTAAATATGCTACATACGCCGATCAGGCATAACATTATGACAGGAGACGTGAATAACACTGATTATCTCCTCATCATGGCACCTGTTAGTGATTGGGATATATTAGGCAGCAAATGAACATTTTGTCCTTAAAGTTGATGTGTTAGGAGCAGGAAAAATGGACAAAGTGTAAGGATTTGAGCGAGTTTGACGAAGGGCCAAATTGTGATGGCTAGACCACTGGATCAGAGCATCTCCAAAACTGCGGCTCTAGTGGGATGTTCCCGGTCTGCAGTGGTCAGTATCTATCAAAAGTGGTCCAAGGAAGGAACAGTGGTGAACCGGCAACAGGGTCATGGGCGGTCAAGGCTCATTGATGCACGTGGGGAGCGAAGGCTGGCCCGTGTGACCCGATCCAACAGACGAGCTACTGTTGCTCAAATTGCTGAAGAAGTTAATGCTGGTTCTGATAGAAAGGTGTCTGAATACACAGTGCATGACGGGACGGGTTTCGGCAGCAATAGGGGGACCAACACAATGTTAGGTAGATGGTCATACTGTTAATCCTGTTCGGTGTATTTCTGCCTGCATGTGTATAAGAGCACTCAATGTTTCATCACACAATACATGTTATGAGTCTCTGCATACAAAATATCACCTGAAACTCTATGATGCATTTAAACTTTTTTCCTCCTGTGAGTAAACTTCAACCAAACTTTGCATCACTTGGCTTTTGGCAATTCTGTCAGCTTGGTTAATACAATATGCAGCAGAAGACATAACTACATGGCAAAAAGTGTGTGTGTGTGTGTGTGTGTGTACACACTTGTAGGACCATCTGACAGACAGCGAAATAACTTTGCACAATGCAGGTGACTAAAATCCTGCTTAGAATCCAAACAAAGAGCTGAAATGAGAACCTTTCTGGTAGTGACTGATGGTAACAGACACACACACACAAACATGTTGGATCATTTATGCAGCACATGAAGCAAACATGAAAGCAATCAAGTCGTAATCCATAACACTAATAACATGTGAGTAGTGGAGGGAGTTCTGCTTCATTTCCACCCAGCTAAACTACAGTTTAAATGAGATAAGAGTAATTGACCGAGTGTTGTGAGTGCAGGCCATTTACTTAACCAGGCAAAGCCCCTTTGACATCGACACAAGACACACTACAGAACATTTAATAGCACTTCATTGGTTCATACCGCATACATAATAAAGATGTTTTAATAAGCTCATGACCATGGAGAGAACAGGAACATCGAGACCTGGCAGTGATGGAGGAAATCAGAGGAGTTTCTTGGCGTTAAATTAACACTAATTAGAGGCAAATTGATTGAGTGGGGATAGGGCAAACGCGTTCTCTCATTATGAAGCAGCCATTAGTCTTTAGCCGACATCTTGCTGACATGCTTTCAGAGGAGAGTGAGATCAGTCAGGGCCCCTGCTGATGGGTGCACAAACACACCAACCTGCAGCTACATCATAAAACGGAGCTTTATTGTTAAAGCCCCTCTGCCGCAACTCTCACTAATGTTAACAGCAAAGTGTGTGCTGCATTTTAATAGTGCAAAATCTATTCCGGTTCTTTAAGCTCTTCTGGTTCATAAAGCAGAGTAACTAAGCTCTTTCCAGACGTAAAGACAAAAGGAAAATAGGCAAAATCTCATTAACGCTGAGCGAAGGCATACAGAACTAAAAGACAGAAAGAGATATAGCCAGACACACAGTCACACACCCACAACTCCAGCGTCCATCTCTGTCAGGACCAGGGTTCATTCATTTTCGCCGTGTCTTCTCCCCCATCTCCTTTCAGTGGCAGTTGTCAGCAGATATAAGGCTTGACAATATTCAGCATCAGCACCACTCATCTTCCTAATAGTGCAGCTCTCACTCGCACACACAGTTTGTTCTCGGTTCCGATCTCCAAGCGTTGCTTCCTCCACTAGAGACCTGTTATTCTGGGTCATTTCCAGCACTCTGAGAAACGAGCTGAAAGCAGAAGATTGTACTGCGGGTTATAAAAATAACTGCCTCCCAGTGACAGGTCCCACTGCCTGAGTGGACAGCTTTAGAGCACATAATATTGCATTTAGAATATTGTACTACACCAGCTGAGCAAATAAACATGAGCACCAGTGTGACCATCACAAGGGATACACAATTTAAAAAAGGGGAAATAAAGCATGCTGTAGTGATATTGCTGCTGGGGATGTGATAATAACTGGACATATCACAGAGTATATGGTGATATTCTCTTGTATTTTATAAGTAGTTGCGATGTAAACTGATTGTTTCACTATTCCTTCAGCATCATGTGCATCTGTTATAATTATATTACTATGTTACTTGCTTTTTATTACGTTTCACAAGTTCAGTGTATTTCTTACATGACAAGTTGTTTTAAATATCATTAGCATAAGCCTCAATGTACTAAACATTCTGGCGATCTGAACAGCTAACATTGACTAATACATTACTGTTACTCATGGCAAAGCTGTGATGACAGAACGTCTCAAAATATATATCTAGGTTAGTCATAAGCAGTCAGGGTTCAAGGCGGCATTCATTCGACTAAAATTAACTTTCACCCATGATTCATCAGACAGTCTAACCATCAAAAGGAAAAAAAAGACAGTTTAGCGAGGAGTTGCAGTCTAATTAAAAGCTGTGTAGCGTCACTATAACTTGCAAAGACAATTCAATTTATTTCTCCAAAATACATGACAAGAAGACCCCACACACACACACTCTACTGGGGACACCAAGGGTGGATCGTCAAAACCCTCAGGATATTAATGTTTAAGGCACTTTCAATTATTGGTTTAACTTTTGTTGTAATCTTTATGCTATGCATTCAGTATAAATCCAGTATAGACCAAATGCCATGCAAAATGTTTATCTTAAAGAACAGCATTTCATTTTCTTTCACTTAACCAGCAAGCAATAGTGTGGATATAGGAAAATAACGATGCGTGATGTGGCCTGATCTGAAGCAGAGTTAAGGCCAATTTACTCTTAAAGAAGAGGAAGATCTTAAGTGTAACGGCTAGGCCGAGGAAACGGCGAGACAGAGGAAAAGGCGAGGGAGGAAATGGCGAGACTGAGGAAACGGCGAGACTGATTTCTCCCTGGGTTTTGAGTGAGAATTCAGTTAGTTTAGAATTAATCGAGTGAGTTTCTTTTCTCCAGCACGTTTCAACAGCATTATATCAGTATGACCTTTTTATCTTCTATTTATTATTCCTACAGAGGAACATAGGAGTTGTTCAGCTCTTCTGCTCTGCAAGTCTGAATACTGTGTGTGTGTGTGTGTGTGTGTGTGTGTGTCAGCGCGAGATGTCATGACCTGGTTGCAGAGGCAATACGCAGATGTACAAATCAGCCCCATACTGGTACCTTTTTATAAGATCATCTAAACTAAACCTATTTTCTTACACTTTCACGCATTCTAGCAGAAATAAGCAGTTTCCCCCTCTCCTTACTTCTTAACTTTAACACCAAAACACACAGCTTTTTCTGTTACCTGGCAGGAAAGGCACTGTTATAAAGCACTAATAAAGAAAATGATTTACTTTCATACCCATATATGTTGATCCTTTTCAGTCATAAATATGTTAATAATTTTCCATTAGTTATTTCTTCATCTTTAGGCGATTTATCACACTCAATCTACCACCTTTGAACATGTTAAAAGAGTCCTGATGTATCTGCTGTGTGTCTGTTAAACATATTGTGTGTGAGGGCAGGGACATGTCCTTGAGAGCCAGACTGAGTCAGAAAAGGGGGGAGTTTGCTCTCTCTATTAAGATTGATTTAAAATACCTAAGGTGAAGTTATGGTTATGTCTTGGTGGATGGAATGGGCTGTGGCGCCAAGGCTAAGCTGATGTAGTGTTCATCTGAAACGTTCACACATCAGCATTTTTCAGTGTTCACCAATAAATGCATCTTTCCTCTGTAATCTTATACGATAATCCATACCCATTTATCTTCGTTGAACCGATTAGCATGAGGATCTTTGTTTACCTGTAGCCAATCAGGAAAAACTAGCCCTAGCCCTGTGCAGTGAACTATATAATTGCTTGTGACGCTCTGGTCATTGGACTTCTTCTCCCCGGCCGTGACGAGAATAAACCTATTACATTGGCGTCAACGGTGTCTCTGTGAATTTAACTTTTATTTGTCTTCAGAAGGTCACTGCTCCATGACACCAAAACTGAAGTCTCCTTCCACAAACTTTCAATAAACTTACAGAAAGCTTCGCCATCTCAAGATTACTCTCTCCATTTATTGTTAGGCTTAAATTATGTGAAGTGTCTACCATACTCGTCCCTGTGATTGAGTTACTATAGAAACAACAGATTAGATGTAGTGCACCAGCCTCTCTCTCTCTCGATCTGATTACTTGCTTTCTTTCTTTCACTCTCACTTTCGCAAAAAGTGCAGCCTGCCGTTTCTCTGAGAAAACGGAAATCATAACAGAGGCTGAGAGAGCTTACAACCAAGACGACTCCCCCATAAATGTTAAATAAACTTGCCAGAAAAATACACCTAAAAGTCAGTACATTAACGATTACATGTCTGACGTTGTTATGAACATGTTATTTCAATCCTTATATTATTAGTCTTAGCTTGTGTAAAGCTTCTGCTGTACACGTCCTTGTCTATGAGGTGTTACTATAAAAAGAATAAAATTTTAAAAAGCGCATTATTATTTATTATTATTAATATTATCTTATCGTTCATGTTACGGATGGAATTACTGTCTGAGCCACAAAATTTTGACCAAGCAGATTTGAGCAAACTCAACCATCCTTTGGTATAAAAGGGATAAATGCAATGACATAACGATGTGTTATAATTAATTAAATAATACTGTCAATTACATAAAAGCTTCATTAAACATATTCGACGGTTTTTTTCTTTTTTTTAAAAAAGAACCTGCATACTGGGGCTTCAGATAGTGGCCTTATGCTTTTTAACGTTAATTATGTGGTAACTACAAAAACTTCTGAAGTAAATTTGTTCCTGCCACAGCCAGGGGTAGAATTACTGTCCTCGCTAGTGCTTTTCAAAGTGCACTGTTGTCAGCTGTGTGAATGAAGCTGTAGATGTGAAGTAACAGCAAGCAGCAAGCAACAGCATGTAAATTCCCTCCCTCTCGGAGTACACTAATGCCTGCTCTTTGTTCTGTGCCCTCACTCCATCGTTGCCTTTAATAGCAGGCCTGGAGCTATTAATGTCTTCATGTATAGACCACGCCACAAAACCTCAGGCAGCTCCCTCTTCCTGGATTTTGTTCCTTTACCCTCTCGCTCAATTGCACTCTCCTCTCTCTCTCTCTCTCTCTCTCTCTCTCTCTCACACACACACCGCTCTGCAAAAGCCTTTCTCCATTACTTCCCTGCACATACTGCCCTGCATTGCTTTCTCTATGTAATTACTCTGCAGGTTTTCCTGGAGGCAAAAGAAACTTTAAACATTCCTGCACACACTGTGTAAGCTGACGTCACAAAACTCCAGCTCTCACCTCCCAGTTCAACTGAGTTTACCATCCCACTGTGTCCATTTTCCCTCTTACACACAGCAGGCTTCAAGAATCACTCACTCCTCACACACACACACACACTCCCATATACACACGTTCTCTTAGTGTTTCTCTTCATCAGAGAAGCGATCCACCACAGCAGGCATATCAATGCCTCGCATGCAAGAGCTGCACAAATTACTGCACATTCAACACCTTTTCAATACTGCTGTTTCACTGATAAACATGATAAAGGTGCGCTTGTATAAATGAGTCATCAGAAGTATTCAGTTTTAAACAGGTCAACATTAATACTTGATGTTTTTGGCTTTAGGCATATTTGACTCATGTGTGAGAGCAAAGCTCATGTCAACTTGTCAAAAAGAGAAGCTCTTCGTCACATTTCTTCTTATCTCGCTGATACACATACAGTAAGACATACAGTTCCACAAATATGCGAAAGGTTTTATAACCATTGCAAAAGAGCCAACACAAACAAGCTCTGTTAGAAATCTGGCTGAAAGCACCGCAACCTCGCCTCTGGCTCGACTAAGCATTTTATTCAGAGTTTAACTGTGAAGGTGTATGATTAGCGGCTTCGCCGGCGTGGTGATATATGACTCTGAATTTGATTATTTCGCAATTGCTGTGAAAAATGAACCATCTAATTTTTTTAAGTAGCTAAAGGATGTACGTGCCAGAGTATGATGCTCTTACTTCCCGTGCCTTTATGTGCTGCTTGAGGAAATGTATTTTACCTTCAGAACAGTGTGGTTTGGTGCCCTGTCACATTTTGGTAGGTCCCTCCTCTGACAACTAGCCTACTGATCAGCCATAAGATTAAAACCACTGACAGGTGAAATGAACAACATCGATTATCTCTTTACAGTGGCATCCGTCAAGGGATGGGATATATAAGGCAGCAAGTGAAAGATCCATTCTCAAAGTGTCAGAAGCAGAAATAAATGGGCAAGTGTAAAGATGTGAAACCTGGCAAGATGGCAAACCTTGGGTACCAAATACCACCTACATGAATATTACTGCAGACAAAGTACACCACTTCGTGCCAACAGTATTCCCTACGGGCAGTGGCCTATTTCAGCAGGATAATGTGCCCTGCCTCACTGGAGGAATGGTTTGAGGAACATAACAGAGGTCAAGGCGTTGACTTGACCTCCAAATCTGACCGAGCATCTGTGGGATGTGTTATACAAACAAGTCCAAGGATCTGCTGCTATCATCTTAGTGCCAAATACCACAGCAGACCTTCAGAGATCATGAGGAGTCCAGAGCTGTTTAGGCAGCACAAGAAGGACCTACACAAAATTAGACAAGAGTTTCGATGTTATGGCTGATTGATGTAATGCCACATTTCACATATTTATCATCTGCAACAAAAAAAATATGAGCATGATGTTCAAAAACGTCTGGAACATGACGTGCAAGGAAAGCAGAGCGAGCCAAAACCATTTCTTTGTACTCCCATCCCCAGAGAGACTGTGAGATGGTAGCTGAACTGCATGTGGCTGTAATTGCACTTGAGCTGGCTCTTGGAGACTGACTACAGCAGGGATTTGAACTCCAACGTTCACGTGAGCACTGTGTGTCTTCGTATAATCACTACAAAGCTCATTCTGTACAAAAAGCCTTAACACTTCTCCCTGTGCTCTTCAACTGCTCGTGGTCTGCTGCTAGGCATGAACAATGCTGCTTATCACAATATGACTGCAGGTACAGCCAGGGGAAAAATTATTTCATTATTATTATTATTATTTCGTTATTATTATTTCATAAAAATACCTTAGTAAATATACACAAGAAATTAAGGAAATATTATACAAGTTTATTAGGTTATTCCTGTGCTAACACATTAAATGAAACATAATAAATATGAGCACATTAAACAGCTGTAGGCAATAGGCAAAACAGACCAATTCATTCATTCAAAAAAAAAAAGAAAAACCAAACAACAGATGACTTTATTTAGCTTTTTAAAAAAAAGAAAAAGAAAAAAAAAAAGGACAAAACCCTGTCTGGTCTCTATTTTCACTGATTATTTAACCAATCATTTGTTTCTGCCGAAAAGAATCATCCTGATTGATGACTGGATGCCAAAATGAGTGAGGGAGAAAGTCGGGAGCTGTGCTTCATGAGAAATGGTTATAAATTGAATTCTCGGAAAAAATGTTAATCTATTTTTAAAAATAAATAAATAAATAAGATGTGCATTATTGTTTTATATCTCATGGTATCAGAAGTCTAGTCCATAAAGTCCTCATAATTTTGGGAACATTTCTGCATGAATTTTAACCTGTAGCTTACAAACAGGTGGCTTAGCTGTAAGGATGACAATAAAGGAGCAACATGACTGTCGTATATATAACAACAACAACGATATCTTCAGGTCACAAC
This sequence comes from Hemibagrus wyckioides, assembly GCF_019097595.1. Lineage (NCBI taxonomy): Eukaryota > Metazoa > Chordata > Actinopteri > Siluriformes > Bagridae > Hemibagrus > Hemibagrus wyckioides. Next base: position 12,450,665 of record NC_080712.1, read on the forward strand.
TACTACTTCTTGATAAAATAAGTGTTTTTTTTAATCAAATCTAAAATGAACGTCTGTGTTATTGTGCTGTCTGATACCCATTTCAGCTTTATCCAGACAGGATTACTTATCTGTTAGAACATTATTACTTTAATTACATTAATGTGAGAGGGACGAGTTTCCGACAGGTTGTTTCGTCTATGAATCTGGATTATAGCCTCAGACATTATGATTATGAAACAATTATGTTTATTTATTTAGCAGTGTACAACATTGGTTGATTAAGACACGATACAAAGAGACACCTGCTCAATTGCTTTTTTCTGGAAAACTAATTTTGCATGATATTACAGCATATGGGAATTGTAAAATAGCTTTATACCTGTAGCTGACATAATAACAGCCTTTTTATTCAGCCTTAAAATCCACATGCTTCTAAACGATTTTTTTTTTTTTATCTAGGAATATGCTCACACTTTAGACAATACAGAATCTTTTTGGACTCATTTTCTAATACAAAAGGCAGCTTTTGCCGGCAGAATGGCCAATGTGTGTATCTGAATAGTTTTAAAATGAATAAACTACTAAACAAACAGCACTTAAGTAAGCAGTGTGGTCTCTGAAAGGAATCTCCACAAAATGTTAGGCTCCCTCCTGGCATCCATGTAAATCTAATCCCATCTGAATAGGGCTCATGAATAGAATGAAAGCATTTCTGTAGGTTCAGCCGTATGTGGACACTCTTTAATAGACACCCCTGCTTCCAATACTACTACTACACACTGGGACATTGTCTCAAGAGTCTAGGTATGAGAAGTCTGACACTGGCCAGCCCCAATGTGGACGATGTAAAAAGAGATGGAAGTTTCATAGCGCGGCGCTCGGCAGCAAGACATCTGATCCTTCCACTCAGCACCTTTACATTAAGTCCTGAAGCACAGCCCTTATGTAATGTTCCAGGGCCAGTGATGTCTGACACGCTGTTGGCATTAGCAAGTCCATCAAGATCTCGTCCATTTTTTTCCCCCCAGTGTGAGACAGGCAGAGGAGCGAGACACTCAGCAATGTTTTGGGTTTTCTTTCCCAGGTTGCTATAAGCCTCCTACATCAGTTTGACTGGCACTGAGCCACAACAGCTTTTCAGCAGCTCGCAATCAACACCATCGTGTACCGTCAGCTTACATACACCCACATCCTTGCAAACTCTCACCCCATGATTTTTTTTTTCCCTTACACTTTTCACAAACAAACACGAACTGAAAGGTTCATCATGTACCCTTCCTTTAGGTCCATTACGTGCGACAAAAACCCCACCCACACCAATACGAACTCGCACGCACACGGTGAGGCACAAAGTGACTAAGACAGATTCAGCTCACACCTTGCATCGCTCCTATCCCTGTAGCTTCCTCCCGTCTCCCTGGTGACATCTGAGAGAGAACGGACGGAAGGTGACAGTGACAAATGTCCAGCCCCCGCACAGTCCTGCCAAGACATGAGAGAGAAATGTTCATATGCAGTCACTCAGTCTCTATCCCACATCCCAGAGAAGGACATCTGCACTGCACCAGACCCAGCGGCCCTGATTTTGGCACCTTGTTTTTGTCCAATTGTTGTTGTGGTTTTTTTTTTTTCTTAAAGATAAATACTAGGCAAAAAGCCCATAAAAACACTTTTCTGCACAGCTCACTATGAGATGGCACAAAATCACCTCCTAATATACACAGGGTGAGTCAGCAGATCTATTATATACTGCTAATGCAGCAACACAAAATTCTCCAACTGAGCCAATTTCCATCTAATAAGAACTGACCTGTAATCAGTAGCTTATCTAAACCTAGTTTACTTCGCTGTTGTTGTATAGTGAGGTTATTTGCTGATTTGCCTGATGTTTCCTTCAGAAATGAATCCATGGTAATCGACTATGGGCAGATCCTCATGAAAGACCATTAACTCATTACTCATTGCTTTCAACCCAATAACTATCCCAAAAATAAATGTAGAAAATGTCTGCTCCGGGTTTCGTATTGTCATTTAAGCACACAGTGTAACAATACATCCAGATCTGTTTAGAGAAGAGGTCGATTGTAAAGACCTGATGAAATAAAACCAAAAAACTTAATAGTAGTCTGCTTGGTGGAACTGTTCCGCATTTTTAATCCTGCTTCCTCGACATCAACTGTACCATTAAAGTAATTTAATGCTTTTACCTCTCGAACCCACCCTGTAAGCTTCACTGTTTGCTGGGAACCATTCTTGAACTACAAAACTGTTCTACCGCATCCTGTGGTAGCCACAACTCAGTAACCCTGGAGACTTAAGATGTTTGACCTAAATAGCAAACATGGGTGGGGGGTTGAGATCAGTTAAATAATTTACGCTAAATGGTTATGTTAATGGAGGCAGCTTTGTACTGTGAGGCATATAGTATGTAGTATCATATCTTACTTTAAAAGAAACCAAAAAGCCACCAACACTGAGACCATAATTATGTTTATTGTGGAAAAATGAAACACTTCTTTAATCCCCTTGCACCTCACTTGAATCTCACACACACACAAAATCCACTAAGGCCTGCTTTCTGTACACATCCCAAAGTGTCTTCTTGCATGGCACCGCGCCCTGCTGTGAGTGAAAGTGATCTTGAATTCATCGTGGTGAGGTCACTGCTCAGTCCCAGCAGCCAGCTGTCTGTCAGACTCCATCCATCATATGGGGGTTAGCTTTAGAGTGTTAACAGTAGTGCAACACTGGAAGGAGCGTGGATGCACGGCGGCCCATTAGCATGCCGCAAAAGTGCCAGATCTTCAGTAGGCCAGATCCCAAATTCATTATGACTGGCACATGATGCAATAGCAAACTTTCAAGTCAAGCTTGAATGCTAGAATTCAGTTTTTGTTAATTAGCCTGCTTGCAACCCAATATAACAAGTGTATCTCAAACATACCAGATAGTCCTTTGACCACAGACGGATAAATCTGTGCCCTGACACATTTACAGCCAGAGCAGTGTTGAAAGGCACACTGTTAGCAGCTTATAACAGAATGCTTATAACAGACTGACAGAATGCCAGACACCACACACTGCCTCCGTAATGCACAGCCCAGCTCTGCTGCTGAGGAACAGACATGATGGAGATTTGCTTCTGCAAAACAGGGGATGGTGTTTAGGGTTCGTAACGCTTCAGGAAATGTATCTACAACATGCCAACATATAGCAGCAGCACCCTAGCTATAATAACACAATTCTTCTTCTTGAAGAGGAAGTTTCTATTAAATATTTCATTTAGTCTTTACATACTGCATCCTCTTTATACGCTGAAAGACAACATGGAAGTGAGGAAAGGTGGTGCGCTGAGGGGGGGGGGTGTCAAACAATTAAAAAAAAAAACTAATCTAACGGGCAGAGCTTCCTACTCGTAAATAAACAGATGTTTTAGCTCTGGTCAGCAATACTGCATTCTTCAGTGTGTGTGATACAGGTATGTACATGCTAGAAACAACAGCAGAGGTAGCCATGTAACATGATTACAAAAAGGCTTAGATAGTGCACACATGCTCCCCCTTAAACGTAGGTTGGTTTTCACCCCCCAGGGGGGAACTGTGAAATCCAACCTAGATTTTTAAGGAGCTGCTGCTGTAAACAAAAGCAAGAACAACCACTAGACTAGGAAACTGATCTGGGGAAAATGAATGAGTTGCTAGCAATCCATTTCATTCAGTATTTAAAAAAAAAACAATACTAAAAAACAAAAGGTCACATACTATAACGCAATCATACCTACCCTAGCTAAGCATTTCAAGGGACATCGAACATTTCATTCTGCTTAAGTATGCAAGCATGCAGCTGTTCCCAAGAGAAAGAACTGTGCAGAGAGACTGACACACTTCGTTTGCTCGCCTCTGCGCCTCTACAGCCGGCTTGTTGGACGGCATACAGAAAAGCCATTAACACAGCCATTTAACTCCACCAATTAATCAATCAGAAGAGGCAGGAAAATGAATTTGGCTGGCATCTATGCAGGAAGGGCATTTTGGGAGCATTTCGGGCACCGAGAGCCCTAGCACTTCAGATGAAGGAAGAAAAAAAAAAAAAAAGTCAGTGGGTAAACAGTCTCACTTGGAGGCTGACCAAACCTCTTCCATCACACTTCATCAGTGAGTAAGTGACGGGACAACATCTGCTGCTTAAAGAAAATGCTTAAATGCTTTTTATGGCATTTTCTCATTTTTATTCCTCCTGCTTTACTCAGCTATTCCCAGTACAGGTTCCTTCACTATGACAGCAATTAAACATCTGGATGAAGATCAGACCACATATTGTCCTCCCCAGAATTTTTTTTTTAGACAAAGCAATCAAGCTTGCAGTGAAGTCATGTATAGCCACGGCACAACCCCTACACCAACAGTTAAGGAGGGCAACGAACAAATCTATTAGAAAATGAATATTTTGCTGAAAAGCTTTTTAAATAAACAGGACTATTTACAGCAACCAGGCAAAACATTATGACCACCTGCTTAATATTGTGTTGGTCCCCCTTTTGCTGCCAAAACAGCGCTGAACCATCATGCACTGTGTATTCTGACACCTTTCTATTAGAACCAGCATTAACTTCTTCAGAAATTTGAGCAACAGTAGCTGGTTTCTTGAATTGGCTCACACAGGCCAGCCTTCATTCCCCACGTGCATCAATGAGCCTTGGCCACCCATGACCCTGTTGCCGGTTCCACCACTTCTGACTTATACCACAATATATTATATATTATATATTATATAATAACATATATATACATACACACACACACACACACACACAGAGCTGTTAAAGCTTACCTTTTTTGTGGTAACTGCATAACCCCAGGCTGTCATTGATTATTTCAGGGACTATAGAAAACAAATGTACCTTACAAAGGACAAGAAAGCCTTAACAATCCAAACATGGAACATTTGACAGGGTTGTTCAGGCTTAGACTTGGCTTACTATGGTTTAGAGTAAGGAAAAAAATGAGACTGCTAAAACCAAGCTCTTTAAAAGCTCATCAGTTTCCAGAGGCAATTTTTAAATATCAAATACGTCCCATATGTTCCAAATGAGCTTCACCTCTTTTTTCCTTGATTCTCTTTACTTTTCTCACCACACACATACACACATTTACAATAGTGAGTATCGTCAGGTTGCCCATCTGTGCAATGCTCAGAGGCAGCAAGTCTCCATTTCCTCTGTTCTCCCTCAGGATAAATTATCCGAGAAAATCACACAGGAAGGCACACCGGCTACACTACAGTGCTCTCAGCATGCCTTGATCAATCGGATCAATGGAGGTGATCGGCATCATGAGCTCTGTTCAGGGCCCGTGTAGAGACGGCCTAATTCACTTAAGCCATTAGCTGTGTGGGACAGATGGCCCCGATGGGCTTCACTCGTGTAGACAAGCGTGGCTTATTAGAGCACAACCATATGGAGACAATAGAGCAGAAAAAGTGAGAGACAGTGGCTGAGTACGAAAGACTGAGTGAGACATGTGGACTAGAGAGCCAGACCATCATCATACTTGGAAAGAAGAACAAAAAAAAAAAAATGTGGATGTGTGAAAAGTGGAGATAATGAGGAAAAGTAGATGGAGAAGGTTATTTTCAGAATGCACGCACTGAAACGAAGAAAGAGAGAGCAATATGGGACATAAACGTGTTGGACTTGCTTTAGAGAGAATGCAGATTTGCGTCTCAGGAACTCCAAGAGCTGTATGGAAAGCATTTGGGTAGAATCTAGATTAAGGGACAGCTACACTTAGGCCTCACCCACCCACACACACTGTTCTGAGGAAATACACACAGCATCCTGCTGCACTAGAGCTCATCCTTTAACCTGTGCCCGAGCATGTGCAACAAGAGCAGCTTGTGTTACACAAATCCATTTGCAGCTCCATTACTGGCTGCTCTCTATAACAGACTGCTGTTCATGACCCATCTGGGAGGCAGCATAAGCCAGAGATCTGTTAGATGATTAGGGCAGTGGGTTGAGTATTAAAAACACAACAAAAAAAACTAACAGGTTTGGTCCTTCTGGTAGTTAGCAGAGTAAACAGCATTAATTGCCACCATGACGATGATTCCATTCTGCCTTCGGTTACTTTTATTTCCTGTTCAAGGCATGTGCAAGGCATCAGCAGGGCCTGATGGCAGCCAGCAGAAGTATACTACCCCGAGTTAAAAATGAAGGCAGGAAGGCAGAAAGGAAGGGATGAAGGAAGAGCTTTACTCTGCAATTATGATTTTTAACAGTAATGCAAGCTCTTTAATCCAGCTGTGGACAGCAAGCATTATTGTTTCTATAGAAACAGCTCATTCTTAGGGACTAGCATGATGATGGACACTTCAAATAATCATCATAACAAAAGCCTGTAAAAATGTGACAACTTGAAGACAAATATATTCACTGATATGGTGAGGTATAATGTGAGGAAAGTTATTTATTTAATTTTATTATTTATTTTTGAAGAAAATGAGTTTCCACATTGGGTTTTCTAGAGTTTTCCACGTGTGTAGATTCTTGAGGACAGATGGCACTGAGCTTTGCAGTTTCCCAGGAACAAGCGGCAATTTTCTGGTCTTGTTAACTTTTTCTTAAAGGGTGAGAACGGCTGTTTATGGCTGCTAAATGTAGGAGATAAACAAGCTTCACAGATGCCCAACAACACAAAATATTTAAAATGTGCTAAAAAACACAAAACAAAACAAAAATGTGTCATTCTTTAATAAATAAAAAATTATGACTTTGTGAAGTTGATCATTTGTCAATGAACACTGATTTCCCCACGTCCCAGCTCCACCATGTCAATGATTAGCCTCTTCTAACAGCATGTCTGCTCGTGTTTCATTCCTTATGTAATATGGTGAATTTGACCAGATATTAATATTGAAGTGACATCAGGTTTAACCCAAACAAAACAGACCATCAGATCAGTACTGCAAATCTAAAAGAACGGGAAATTTATTTTTCATTAGTTATAGTTTTGGTGACAAAGGCAGGCAATACGAAGTAGGAACCTTAACTAACAACCCTCACCTCACCCCCTCCCCTACCGCACCTCACCCCACTCCCCTCCCCGCCCTCACCCCACTGCCCTCACCTCACTCCACTGCACTACCTCACTTCACCCCACTCCCCTCCCCACACTCACCCCACTCCCCTCACCCCCCACCTCAATCCACTCACCTACCTCACCTCACCCCACTCCCCCCACCTCACTCCACTCACCTACCTCACCTCACCCACTCACACACCCCTCCCCCTTCTCTCCCATATTCACATTTTACTGTTTATCTAGTCTAGTATTGAAATCTGTATGGATACGGATCCTAAAATATACTGCTTTTATATCTGGCATTTCATCCATTAGCAAACACCAGAAAACATCTTAATGGTGGTTCAGAAGCATGCATGCAACATCAAATATACTTATTTTTGCTTGATTAATGTGGGTCAGTTTTCTCAAAGGGTTTAAATTCTTCAACTTGGAGGCTTGCCACACTGCTTACATCATGACTGTTGACTCCTGTGTAAAAATCCATTAACATAAGAGCATGTTGCAAGCTGTGCCATTACAACTTTTGATCAGCTTTTAATCAACTTTAAAAGACGGGCACATGGGAAAATTCAGGCTTCAGGCTTGATAAAGTCCTGGCCAGAAGGCAGATTTTATGTTATTCAGTGCACTGGGTGATCGGGGCACCTTTAAACATTCAACAGATTATCATTTTGTTTAAACATTTTTGCTTAAAAATCTAAAAATACGACATGGTCCGACATGCCAGCTGCTGAAAGCCTAGAGTCTGCTAAAGCAGATGGAGAGAGTTTGTATGTTACTGCTACTAATGCAACATCAGACAAGAAAATAACACACCAGAAGGGCTATTAGAAGATCTCTTAATAATCAGTGTAATTAAGTAATGGGGAAGTGGGAAAATACCAGCTTGACCAGCTCAGACTGGTTAAAAACCAAGCTGTATTGAGTATTTTAGGATATTTAGTTAGTAAAAATAATAATAATTCTTCTAATTAGTTTTTTACCGTACAAATTAAAAACAAGTTTTTATTAAATATGGGCTTGAAGCTTTTCCTCCATTTTTATATTTTTTTCCAGTATATTTTGGCAAAGCGCTTATCGTCGAGCCATGTTGATGGATTAATTACCTCAGGGAGCTCCCTTAGACTCACTGTAGTTGGCTCCATCAAAAAAAAAAAAAAAAAAAAAAAGAAAGAGGAAAAAAGTCTCTCTCCTGTGTTTTGAAGCATTGCCATACGTTTTGTTTTGTGTTTGTCTAGTAATGTGTGGCTAATGTTTCATCATTTCCTCTCACAAAAATGTTATTTTTCTGTGGCTCCCAATAAAGATAATGATATTTTTTATATCATGCAAACAACATTTTAAAACCACAAAAAAAAAGGGGGAGAGAAATGCTTAGTCGGCTAAAATGACATTATTCTGGGCCTATAGTCACGATAGTAGTCTTGGAAATATGCCTCGTGATTGCTTTTGGAAAAGGAAAATGGTTTATAGTGGTATCTTTGGAAGCTGTGCAGTAAGCTCTGTAGGTGGTGGTGTGGACTGCTTTATAACAATGATTGTTTACAGAATGGTACATTAACAATAAAGCCAAAGTGTCAAAATAACAGGGGGGTCTATATTCATTAGAAATGATTCTAAGAGGAAAAGCTAAATCCAGAAGTAAACACATCTCTTCAGTCCTTCAGATCAGTGCTTTTAGGGTTTTTTGGCTGCTGAGAGCAAAGCTTCAAGCAGCTGCAGCAGCCTGGGTGTATTTTAATTGGCCAGGAGGATTAGAGAAATGAACATTGCATTATATTGAGCTGCTGGTTAGCACAAAAATAGCTGGTCGATAGCAGTGCGGTACAGCGGCGACGAAGCCGGCAGGGGCATTAGTGCGACTCGGGAGTAAACTCGATTCGGACTTTTCTTTATCCTCGGATTCCTCTTTCTCCCTCATGTTGAACACGAGAACCATTTCCTCTGTTGCTGTGAGAAGGTGTGAGTGACACACTCGCTCAGTCAGGGTTATAGGATATGTGCGGTGGCTAGGTGCTGATGAACATCTCCCTGCCTCACATAATCTAGGCTTGTGAAAGCAGCAGACTCTGCATTCTGTAAAGTTCCTCATGCTTATCTCGTGCTCAGGGGAACATATAGACCCTATAACCTGTGATAATCTTGGCACAGTCTTAACAATTCAGTGCTAAAAATAATGCTGACACACTGCTGTGCTGTCAAGGTGGCAAGAGGGAAAATGAGCGTCATTATTGGAACATCTATCTGCAAATAAAGAATAACAAGGTGCCTGCAGGGAAGGAGAGAGAGAGAGAGAGAAACAAGGCTGTTCTTCCTGATCTGAGAGTAAGGCCTGTTACGCACTTGTAGACAAAGACTGCTGTGTCATCACCAGTCAGTCTGGCAATCCCACAGTGACGCCTCAACCTGGGATACCTCAGCGTCAAGTGAGTGATATTGCAGGTATAGAGGTGGATCTTTTTCACGACAGGTTTCTCAGTTGGTGTACAAGTGCTGAAACTTGGTTTGCCTCGCATAAAATGTTTAGCTGAATTTTACCACTGAGCTTGCTTTCTTCTCTAATCCTAAAAATTAAGCTACTACCCAATTTAAGAATATAATATAGCAAGCAAGAGCATTCTCTTTCACCTGTCATATATAACGCTGGTCTGAGAAGGAATTCTTACCTTTATTTATTAATGATTATCACATAAATACCATCAAGTCAGAGAGCTGGACTTCACAGATCAAACTTTGGTCTTCCCTTGTGGACCAAACTCTACTCTTGATATAAAATAAAATAAGACTCAGATACAATAACTCTGCACACTAATCAATTTGGCTACAAACTACAGCTCAGTCCATGTGCTGATGTGGTTAGAATGAATGTATAAACCGAACCAGTGTTGGAGAGAGCTGTTGGGGTAACAGAACAGGTATTAACACGAACTGGAGGCCAAAGGAACAAGACAAACCCTCCAACAGGAGTCAGCACGGGCTGAGCAATCAATCAGCCGCAGTTCAAAGCAAACTGTGCAGCACTGCCGGCTGCAATAATGAGTCAGTCACACATGCTGCATGTTCTCCTGGCTACATTTTCCATCATTATTATTACTTCTACTGGCACACATATTGTACAAGTGGGGGGAAAAAAAGGAGTTATAATTTTATTGGATACTGGAGATGCCTGGCTAAGCAAAGCTTCAGTATCATGCCAAGGAGGAAGAAAGATTTAACCAGCAGCAGAAGCAGAGGCAGTAGTAGAGGCCTTTTTACAATCTCCAGAGAACATGAAGAAAGAGAAAGTAAGAACAACGAAAATAAACCAGAGCAGGATGTGAGAAAAGTACTCCATCATATCAGGACATGTGGAAGAGGTATAGCCATAAAGAAATTTGTTAACACTTTCATGCATAGTGTCATCCACTTGTTTTATTAAAAAAACAAAAAACAAAACACGAGCCTGTCTATAAAATATTTTAGCAAAAAAGTATGATTTTATAAACCACCCCTAAATCGCTCGAGAGCATTATCCTAAATTAATGTAAATGTCTGCAGCTCCCTAGACCATCTGTCATTCTCAATTTTTTACTAACTTTCTACATAAAAACTACATGACCAGTAAAAAAAAAAAAAAAAAAAAGTTATGGTGCCAGACTCACTAATCACTGAGGTGTGTTTTCACACTGGGCACGTTTGCTGCAGTCCCAATCTGCCCAAGTGTTATTGTTCCCAGTCCCCCCTGCAGTGCTGGTCTAGTTTCAGACTTATATGATTTTATCATCTCACCCCAGTGAATTGGTGTTCATCAAACGCCATTAAACAAATGTGCATTGAGAACGCGGCACGCCCTTATACTACGGAGTGATTATAAAACTATTTCTTACTGCTGGTGTATTTCTATAGACTACATTATGTTCTCTTTCAAAATGGTTTTAAAACATTTTTCCCATCAGGAACATCACTTGAACATCATGAACACTGAAATGTTTTTTTTTTTTCCCCATTAGGGCTCAGAACTCAAATTGTTTAAAAAGCTTGCAAATGTCCTAAGATGTAAAAGGAAAAAAAAAACAAAAAAAACAAATGCAATTTATATATATTATATATATATATATATATATATATATATATATATATATATATATATATATATATATATATATATATATATATATTTTTTTTTTTTTTTTAATTATGTAATAATGTAATAGTTTTAAGCTGGCAATTAGTGTCTTCTTGTTTCTGTGCCATTGTCATACCCTATGTATGTAGTGACAAAAGATTTTCAGGTTATCAAGTCATAGCAATCCTTCCTAAACCTAGGCTACGTCTACACTAATCCAGATAAATTTGAAAAATGGCGTCTAAAAACGCTCCGCGTGCACATTATCGTTTTCAATTGCTTCCCAAAAGTTGCTCATCCACACTGAAACGTCTGAAAACACTCAGGTCCCTGTACTGCGCATGAGTAAAACGGAAGGCGCTTCGACCTGTCGTTTCCACCTGGCGTTTATTTACTTTGCGGCTCTCTGAAACGTCGCAATATGTCGAGGAAAAGCATCAAGTTTTTTAAATGGACCGACAGTGAGGTGGCGTTGTTGCGGCGAGTAACACAGGAGTATAAAGTTGCAATAGCGAGCGAAAATATAGACTTTATCTTAGCTGAATTTAACACAAGACTGCGTCACATGGCTAAAAATGCGTCATCGTTTTCGAAAGCCCCCGTTTTCACAATCCACACTGCGACACGAAAAACGCTGTTTTCAAATTTATCTACTTCGGAGAGCGATTTCAAAAGTATATGTTTTCATTGACTAAAAACACCGTCTCAGCTTGCATTTTAGATTTCTTATACCTACTTGGGGTTAGAGGGAACCAATAAATATAATAACCAGGTATTATCTTTGAACATGAAGCCACTTCTTTGGTGTACAACAGTTTCCAGTTACAAAGAATTAAGTATTATAGTGCACATCCCCAAAAATGTGATGTCCACATATGTGGACGCCAGGTTGTAGGAGGTTAAATGAATATGTATTAGTGTGGACATGGCCCTAGTTAAATACTGCAATTAAAGGAATTTGACAACCCTAATACGTTGTCTTAAATAAACTTGTTTTTATTTGTAGAATTGTTAGTGCCAGTCTGACTGCACCAATCTAGAAGCTTTCACAAAGAGCAGCATGGTGTACCTTGAAATTGTCCCCTTCTCTATGAAAACATTCTTCTAATCTCTAAAAGGCTGAGAGACTTTTGTCAGATCTGCACTGTACAAAACCTTCACAACTGCAGCACAAACCTGCTTTCAGAAATGCTGCAACCTGTTCACTCTCGCTCAGAGCAAAAAAAAAAAAATTACACCTTTCATTCCCTTAGGAAAAAAAATTAAGGTCAGAATAGGGGAATAAGTTACGCCTCCACCTGTAGTCAATGAGAACAGGACCGACCCGAATTCACCCAGCGTTGTTCGCTACATTTGTTCCCTGCTAGAAGAGGCTGAAGTTCACGTGTTGACATTTGCAAACTGACAAGCGCTTGGCCTCTCATGCTAATGCTACAACATGTAATTAATACTCACCCACGCACACACAGGCTGACAGAGCACAATCCACAACCCACTAAAAGGTCACTCAGACAGCTTTCTGCATCCTTTCACTAGCAAAAACGAAGGTGAGACTTCAGGAAGTGTTAAGAGCACACACTGTGGCTTTTTATATCTTACTTCTAGAGAACAGAAGAGAGAGAGAGAGAGAGAGAGAGAGAATTCGTTCCCATGATGTTGAGAACATGTTTGTTTCCTGCAGAGCTTCACCACTGTTACTCTCTCCAGCGAGCTGTAGCAGCGTAAGAGCTGTACCTTGACCTGTCACTCACTTCGGGGAAGAGCAGCCTTGACAAGGGAATGCAAACGGAGGAGAAAATGCAGAGACATGTTTCTCTCCGCCAAGCATTTTGCATGCTGGGAGGAGAATCTATTAGAACAGACAGATGCAAGTATCGCACTGATCTCGACTGTGCACAGGTCCTCATTCAACTGATTATTATTCCACAGGAAAAAAAGAAAAAAGAAAAGAAATGTGTGTATGCATGGATGTGTGTCTTTGCAGTCATTTTCATATGATTGTAAAATAGAACAGGGATAAAATGGACTGGAGAATGAGAGCTCCTGGCATTAATAACAGAGACTCCTCTCCATCCCTCGCACACTCTGTGTAGAAGCAGAAATGCTGGTGATGAAGCAGAGCAGTATTCTTTTAACTGTGTTTATAAATAAGATATAAACATGCTACACAGCCCTGTTAAAAATGTCAGGTTTCTGTGAAAAGTTTTATAATATAAAACTTGCAATAACCTGTAAAGTGTGCACACCTCTAATCTATTACTTTGTTGAAGCACCTTTGGATTTTATTACACCACTCAGTCTTTTGGGGTAAGAGTCTATCAGCATGGCACATCTTGACAGCACGGCAATATTCTCCCAGTCTTTCTTGCAAAAACACTCTAGAGCCATCAAATTGTAAGGGAATCTCCTGTGCACTGCTTGAGGTTTCCCCACAGATTTTTAGATTAGATTTAGGTCTGAAGTCTGGATAGATCATTCAAAAACATTGATCATCTTTTGGTCAAGCCGTTCCTTTGTGTCGCTGTCTTGCTAAAAGGTGAAATTCCTTTTCATCGTCAGGTTACGAGCAGACACCAGGCACTGAAATCAGCTGGTGTTCTATTCATGATGCCCTTCACTTTGATAAAAGCCTCGGTTCTACATCCTCCTTAAAGCGTTGATGCTGCCACCACCATGCAGCCCGGCTATATTCACCGTCCTAAACCCGTTTCTATCCTTCTTTGCACCCACTGTCAAACACTGTTTTTTGCACAAGAGTCAGCGTTGTGTGTCTTGTCATCTGGTGCACTTATGTATGTTGAGTTTTTAAAGAATTGCACCTTGTAGTAATAGTTAAGCTCTATGTTTGTCCACGTCACCTTTACTTTGTTTTGTTCTGTGGTCTAGGAGGAACGTAGTTTCACTTTACTGTGTACTGCATAAGCTATATATGGTCGAAGTGACTATAAAGCTTCTTTGACTTTTGACTTGACTCTGTAGGTATGGGGTTATTTTGGTGATAACCCCATACCTTTTCGAATTATGAAATTTTTTGAAATTGGTATCAGACCACAGCACATGGTTTGGGGGTGATTTATTTGAGCTTGGATGTTTTTGTGAGAAAAGGACTTGCCTGGCCTCCCTTCCCCATAGCCCTGAGAGATTGTTGTCACACGCAGAGAGAAGCTCTTTTAATGCTGCCGAATCAATTCATTGATGGCAGCTGTATGATAATGACTTTAGAATACAAGACTGAATTTGATCGGTTCATTTTGAACATAGCCACATAATAATATAAGAACAATTTATAATAGATAAGCAAATAAATACATAAAAACCACAACCCATTTTTTTCTTTTTTATATGTTGTAATTTCAGCGAGGGTAGAAAAATTCTTGACATGATTTAGCTTGCTTTAAATTTTTTTAACCGAGGTGTGCAGACTTTTTATATCCACTGCATATACACACACAGATCTCAGAGAGCCTACAGCTAAGGGAATCTTTAAGAGATTAGAGCAGCCTGTGTAGCTAGATGTACCCAGCATGGATTAAAAAGGAAATCATGGGGAGAGGGTTTTCATACAGTACACTCCAGCATGCTCAGGCACATCTGCATTGGAAATCAACAGAGCAGGAAAAATCCAATGAGTCACCACACTACAGATGAGCCTGTGTGGGGCAGAGTGACGTTCATTCCAGTCCCATGCTTTCTATTAATGAGGACGGAGGCGTTCTGGACAATGCAGCCAGCCCCAACTTTCAGCATTCGTCCCAAAAGCACACAATTTAAAAGGAGATATCCATAATTCAGTGCTAGTAAATAAAAATAATTTATTTATAATATAATAAAAAATATAATTTAAATAGGGAAATAGGGATCTAGTGTCCAGATAAAACAGCAGGTCTGGATGTTTACCCACAGGAAGTGGGTATGAACAGACTGAGGAACATTGTTCCTCTCGAATACGCGACACAAAGGATAAAATGACTCGTCTATTCAGAGGTAATCACATTATCAAATTCCATTTTAAGCTAAGGTTTAATCCACTGATTTAAAGAGAACAGTAAATGTTTTTGTATCCAGAGTGATTTGAATAGATTTCCTATACCACTCCAATGTGTTTGCTAGCATTGCTGCGAGACTGAAATTAAATGGAAGTGTAAATGAGAACCGAGTTGTTTACTGAGACCACAGAGTTTAGTGCATGCTCTGGTATAAATATGAGCCTCGTTTATCATTTATGCCCATATTCTGTCGTCCATCATTTATCATTCATACCGCAACGCTCACTCACTCCTCTTCAGGTGTTCACTCTGGCATGTTGTGCTCTTGTGCCAGGCTAATTCTTGTGTGCATAAACTGCTCTGAATCTTACCATTCAGCAATTATCGTACGTTTTTTCCTCTGTCTCAATTTTCTTCACATTTTCAGCTGTATGTAGCTTCTTAGCTATTGAAGAATATAAATTAGCTACAGTGACGTATACAAAACCAAGAGTGCCATGAGGGCAATGTAAATAACAGGACACAGAATGGTAATTCTATAGAAATGAGAGGATGTGTGAAAATGCACCCTTAGGTAAGCCTGCCCTTACTGACTTCAGCTCCTTCCAGAAAATATGGAACACAGACATTGAACCAAGGAACCTGGAACAATGAGGCAGCAGTGCTACCTGCTGTGCCACAGGGCTGCTCTGAAGTATGCGCTTTAAATATAAATAAAGACATCTTTCTAAAATGTATGGCATGTGCAATTTTAAAATGATTTTCTCTGCGCTTCTTTTCAGATTTCCTCTCCACTCAATTTCCTTTAAAGAGAAGAATATCATTGCCTAGAAAATGACAACAATGACTTATGCTTGCACTTAAGGACATGTCAGGTTTAGAGTTACAGTCCAGCTTGGAACACCAGCTGCTCAAACCTGGAACCCTTTTAAAATAGTTTTGAGATGGCAACTCGATTGATAAGTGACTGTGTTTTCACGTTAGTAATCATCCTATGATACAAAAAAAAACATCTAAAGGAATGGTTTAACCCAGCTAACAAATATCCCTTAGGCCTAGCAGATAATAAACAGCCATAAGCACTCAGTTACTGGTGTCTGCATCTTTCCAAACAGGCAGAGACAATAACTATGGACATGGTGTAATGGAGCACAGCACTCCGGCTAATCCAGGCTTAGAAACACTACCAAGAACCAGTGTCCACCCAGCTCAGCGAGACTGAGATGTTCACAGGGGAATAGTAATGATTTGATGCTAACGTGTGTCTGTTCTTTTGTCATGTGGCCCATCTCCTCAGGTTACTGTTGGACAGTGTGTACTCAGTCTCATCTGCCTCCCCCTCCCATCTGTCCCCATACTGTTCTACCACAGGAAATGAAACCTCTACCTTCACAGCACAAAAGAGAAGGCCACTGCATACAAGCAGAGTCTGAGCTAAACAGATTGCAAATCATTCACACGGACTCCCAAATGCACCAGATTTAACCAGTCATCTGTTTATTTTAACGCATCTGTACCCATGGTTAGAAGCAAAATAAAATTAAATGTGTTTTGGATGCCCACTAACAAAACGGAGATGAGGATTATCCGAAAAAGCAGAGCACCTGAAGCTGAGATAAGATCCTTGATGCTGGCCACATGACTGCCGTATCGCTCTCTCCTCCACCCCCTAGTTTAAACTTCCAATTAAGATAGGACCCCAGCAGTTTAACCTGCCTTTAATTAGAGTACCACAAAAATACGAGTGTTAAAATGGCTGAAAAACAAGTGAGAAAAAATCTATACATTTAAAAGAAAGAAAAGAAAAACATCTGGATAAGGTG